>NC_049209.1:27157592-27457592 GCF_013347855.1 Anguilla anguilla
CCACAAAACACCAATGCCAGCTACACCTTTAAATCAACCACAAAATGGTTAACTGATTGCAAAATTACGATTTCCCATCTGAGTCTCCAGACTTGAACCGGTCAAAAATTTACGGTTTGAATTGAAGAGGGCGGTTCACAGGACAGACCAAAGGATCTGAAGAGTACTGAAAGATTCTGTAAGAAGGAATGGCCAAAAACCACCCAATATGTTCACCGATCTCATTAAACACTATAGAAGACCACTTGATAACTGTGATACCTGCAGTACATAAAACAATATAATTTGACAATTTTTTGAGCATAAAATATATACAAGTTCATTTCCAGTGTTCATTTATTTTCTAAGGCTTTTTTCACTCATCTTTATAAAAGATACCATTCATTTTGAAGGGCATCTTTTCATTTTTAGCAAGGTGAAATTAATTAATAAACACTTGTTAGGAGTCAGAGTAGATATGCTGGATTTTTTGAATGCGTTGTCTTTGTTGTTTTCTCTCACACTCTTTACCAGTGGCTCCCAGAAGTTATTTGGTGCCCCACGTTATCACACTTAAATCAAGTTTGACATGATTCATATGAGTAGCTGTCTAGGCGCTAAATAATGTCGTCTTTTGAGTGGCGTATGATTAGCCTGAATTTGTAGTTCATTGTGAATATTAGTGTGTCAATAAAGTTGTGAGAGACACCCTGGTGTATCTGAATAAATGATCATGTTAAAACTGAATCTAGCAGACTGTTTTATTGTGGACACGCTCCGTTTCCAGGGTTACGCTCTGCAGGCAGACAAAGTGTGAATGTCTCCATTACTAGAGGAACAAGCCCTCTGACCCAAGAAGATGCATGACACAGACACAAACAACAAATACAAACCTCAGCGTACACACAACACTTTCACACAAACAAACACCAGCTGACACAACACACACACACACACACAGACCAATATCTCCACCCAATTGGCCAGGCAGGAAATGGTGTACCATATACAGTAAATGGGATATGATATAAATAAATACTGAAAAACTTGTCATGAATGAAATGTGCTGATAAAAAATGAATTGCTTTTGTGTGAGGGGGAAAGCTGGGCCAGGTAATTATCTCCTGAGGCTGGAATGGTCAGGAGCTATATTTAGTTGTACCTCAGATCAACGGCAGTAACGTGAGATGGAACATCGTGTGCACGTCTCTCTGACACACACACAAAAAAATGAATCATTGGTATGGAAGAGGAAATTAAAGAATGCATTCATGGGTTGTCAAAGCTGTACATGTAATGGCCTCCTGTTCATGAATCCCATACATTTCCAAACAGATTGCCCTGACTAGAACAAGAATACTGAGGAATGAAATACACAGATTTAATAAGTGCCACGCAACCAATAAAGACAATGCAGATACATATTTCTATTATTGCCCATATAAGCCTGAAAAATGTAATATAAATGAAAACAACTACCCTAATTCATTACTTTCAAATAAACAAACTAAATAAAGGACTGTCCGAGAAGCTACATTTTCCATATGCCACATTTAATTTACTGTACATCACAGAAAAGGCTGAAGAGAACATCTTTTTAACATCTTTTCTATCTCAATTTGTTCCAGTTTGAAACAACCAGTCATGTTTCCAGGCTGGTCCTATCTCTGGAAGGTCCTCCGTCAATTTGGGGGAGAGCAGAGCTGCCCTTCTTAAAGCCTGCAGCCAAGCTGCGAGGTCACGGATGACTGGAGGATTTACGCAGCTGCCACAGACAGACAGACGGACCGTCCGCAGGTGTTAGCGATCAGCGCTAGCCGACAGTGCCAATTTACACAGTGCTGGAAGACTGGTGGTTGCGCTGACGGTGGGCTGAAAGCGGGTACTATATGTTCACTGGGTGGGCCAGCTGGACGTACCACCCCAAGAACATTACACTTAGGTATTTTTTCAAACATTGTAATTATTTTGCATGTGAACACCTGATTTTTCAACAGACTGCATCCAAATTTGGCACTCAAACAGTGAGGCCCACTCCATCTTCACACAAAATCCGGTGACTTCATCAATCGCATACAGTATGCAAATAACTGTGCATTATCGTGTATACATAGTCTATCATCTATTGCCCGTGAACACATAGTCTATCTGAGTCTATTGATGGTATGTGCCAGGTTTCATGTGCATGCATTTGTCAGTTTCTGAGGAGACAATGCTTTCAGTAGTAGTACTCAATTCAAAAATGCAAATGCAGGTAATGCAAATCTTGCATATTATGAAACTATATGTTGCGGCCAGGGGAAAATGTGGACAAAGCTTTAAGCCTCCATGATAAACTGCTTACTTTTACTAGTTTTTGTAAACTGGGATTTCAACCAATTGCTATAGAGCCGCAAAGTGTCTTGTAAGCATACTTATCAAAGTCTTTGGCATACAAACCAACCTGCCTACCAGATTTTTTGAGTTTTGATCAATCACAGATAGAGATACAGTCAGTTTCAGAATAATTTCCACCCTTGATAAAGATGTACAAAAAAGACAAATAACACTATTACTAAGATACATTGTAATTTGTCTACACGTGGAAAATATTTTACTTTATTAATGATTCAACAGAATCAACAAAAATAACACTCCTGTGATAAGGACTAGGTGGAGCCTCCTCTGAAAAGCCTGAGCCTCCACTGAGCCTTCTCCTATGTTTGATATGATTACAGAACACATTTGGAGGGATCTTGAACCATTCCTCCATGCAGAACCTTTAAGATCTTTAACATCATTAGGTTTGTGCTTATAGACTGCCCTCTTGGTAAATGGTAAATTGACTGCATTTATATAGCGCTTTTATCCAAAGCGCTTTACAATTGATGCCTCTCATTCGCCAAAGCAGTTAGGGGTTAGGTGTCTTGCTCAAGGACACTTCGACACGCCCAGGGTGGGGTTTGAACCGGCAACCCTCCGACTACCAGACAATCGCTCTTACCTCCTGAGCTATGTTGCCCTCTTTAATTCAAACTACAGGCTGTCGATACAGTTGATAAGTCCACAGTCTGAGAAGGACAAGGGTTTTTGGGAAGACCAGGTTTTTGGCCAAAATGTCCTGGTACCTGGCAGAATTCATTACGCCACTGATCTTAACAAGAGCCCCTCAATCACTGGCAGCAAAACAGCCCCGAAGCATTACGGAATGTGACATATCTGACGGCAGGTATGAGGCAATTTTTCTTCTGTGTCCCTCTTTTGACGCCAAATATGCCAATGGTGTATGCGGCCAAAAAGTTTCATTTTGGTCACATCTGACCATAGCGCTAGTCATAGCACCAAGAGTCCAGACGCTTTGATTTTTGGTTGCTCTCAGTAAGGGCTTTGTTCATGCAACCCTTCCAGAGAGCCTCTAGGTATGGGGGTGGCGTTTTTTACGGTCAAATTTTGATGAACCCAAGATTGTACTAATCTCTGCAGCTCTCAAACTGTGATCCTTGGGTTCATCTTTATTTCACTCACCATATTCCTCACTGTGTGTGGGGACAACATGGACCTCCTCTTCCTGGCAAATTTGTACCTTTCCAAATGTTTGAAATTTTTTGACTGGCCTGGCAGCGCGTAGCGGTATGTTTAACCATTTATGTGCATTTTGTACTCATTACCAGATTCGTGTAGGTCAACAGCCATTTGTCTATTTTGAGTCAACAGTTTTTTGGCGTTCCCCATGGCAATGGATGACAAAGGGATTTTACATGCACGTTTCCTCATTTTTCTACCCTAGTGAAACAGGAAGTGACGAAAGGCAGTTCTGTAAGTCTGAGATAAGCTTATATGAGAACAATTTCATTGCAGTTATTGTTTTATTATATATATAATAGGTGCCAATCATTTTGACACATTTTCCTGCCAAAGATACATAATAAAACATGTCTTTTAAGAAAAATTGTATTTGGTGGCATACTGTAACAGTCCATTTGGTGTGGAGCTCTGACGTTATGAGGGCCTGACAAGTTGGTGAAAGCAGTCCTAATGTAATAAAGAGTGAACAATATGTACAATGTAAAAGTAGGCAATAACACTATTTATATTACTATATTCATTTAAATGTTTATTTAGGCTGTCAGGATGTGAAATTATTATTAGCTGATTGTCTTCTGGGATCACAGGCAAAAGTTCAGAATTGGATAAAATGTGAAAGAGTAAAACCTTCAACTCATTCATGTTAAAAAAGGGTGGCATGCTGGAATACATTGTGCCAGAACAAAAGCTTTAACACTGTTCTTAATCCTGCTCAGTGTTGTCCTATCCTAGGTGAACCAGGGCGCCCTCTGTCTGCCATACTTGGAACTGACGCCCACGAAATGCACAGGTGCGTTCACAGAGCCAGCCCATAAAAGTTTGCTACCAAAAAAAAGAGGCCCCAGGTCACAGGGAAAACTGTTCCACACTGCCGCTAAAAGAGGACCCCCAGCCTCAGTGATCCATCAGCAGCAGAGCTGGTAAAGAGGCAGCTACACACACACACCCAAATGGCAGCCGGACACTCAGATAACTCACCTGCCTTTCAGGGCACTGATGGTGGACTTGTCAATCCTGCAGACAAACAGAAATAAATTTCAATGTTTAAGTCAGCCCAGGGGAATAGGCATACATTTACAAATATGTTCTCACTTGCAGTACTATATGCATGCTTGAGTATGCCTACACCTGTGCGCGAGCGCCTGTGTGTGCATGTGCATCTGTGTGTGAATGCCTGTGTCTGTGCATGAGCTTGTACCTGTGTGTACACGTGTGCCCATCCACGTTGCACTAAATATAAATGTTGACACAAAATCCATTAAGTGGGTTCATGCTATCAATGGGTAACTCCATTTGCCTTTTTTCTGTAAAACTCCTTTAAGCAATACTGTCACCCTGTGCTGCACTTAACACCCTTGCTGTTTCACTGTTTCTTCCCCTTTTCCCACAGATCCAAAGGAATCAAAACACAAAATGAAAGTTTCTGTGGGAAGAAAAACACTTCCCCACAGCCTCATTCAAAAGAGAAACATTCAAAAAAGCATTTCATCAAATCATCTGTACATGAACACACAATAATGAAACAACAGTGTTGCAATTTTCAACATCCCTTTTCGTATATGTACCTCGTGCTCAATGTACCTAGTTAGGATAATACGATTATGTTAGTTTATTTGGCAGGATTGTTGTTGTTGTTGTTGTTTTTGTCTGATTAGGCAAATGTAATTCCAATACTAGTTTGTACTTGGTAGGATTGTTGTTTGCTGAACAGGTTACTCTACAGGGTTGGAGTCCTGATCGATGTGGTCACTTCTGGCACTACGATCCTTACTTCACTCTAGTGTGTTTCTTTTGCACCTCTACACCGTGAACCAATGCACTTGTTGTACGTCGCTCTGGATAAGAGTGTCTGCTAAATGCCTGTAATGTAATGTAATGTATAGATAAACTTTCTTTATAATCTTTTCTCCCTCTTTCTCTATCTCTTGTTCTCACACAAACACACAATCAGTTACACACACACAAACACCAGCACACACACACACACACATAAACACACAAACACAACCACACATACAGTCAGTTACACACATACACAAACACCAGCACACATACACGCACGCACGCACGCACGCACCCACACACACACACTCACACACACATCATGTAGAGACAGAAAATGCCCTTTGTCTATATTGTGTTCTCAGTGTCTATGGTGAGGAAGGTATAACGATAAAATCAACAGTTGTTCACACTCAAACTACTTTAAATGTTTGTTTTTATTGTAACTCTACTGCAGCAGCTCATAAAGTACAGCAATAACTCTCTAATTCCAACATCCGTTATGGTTGAGAGGTCAGGGAGTCTGCATATACTGTATAGTGATGACACAGCTGGAAACAAAGTCATTTACAACACTGCTGTTGAGAAGAAGGAGATTGTTACTTCCTGTGTTACAAGTGCAGTCTGAATGTTCCCGGACACACTCACAGTTCTCACGGAACTCAGGCTCTACTAGCGCTCCCTAAAATGAGCCATGTTCTGCGACCCCTATACTAGTCACAATAACACTTTCTATGCTGTCCCTCAAAGACATGCATGTTAGGTGCACTCCTGCGGGTGCCCTTGACCAAGGCACTTGCCTCAGAACTGGAGTTGGTCCCCAGGCGCAGCACAAGAGAGGCAGCTGCCCACTGCTCCTAGGTAACTAAGGATGGGTCAAATGCACAGGACAAATTACCCCACGGGGTTCAATAAAGTATATCTCCTTCATCTTCTACTACACCCTACGCTGACCCCTACAATGTCCCCTACATTGACCATTAACTGTCTCTAAAATGGCCCCTAAATTGCTCCCTAACCTGCCCACATATTCTCCAGACATTGCTCCCAATACTGACTATTACACTGACCCATACGATTCCCCTATGTTGCCCACTTACATTAGCGCTAAACTGACCCCTACACTGCTCCCTACAGTGACCAGTGCGGTGTTACCTTCCCAGACCCCTGTACTGTTCGCTGCAGAAGGCCCTAAATTGCTCCCTACGCTACCCCGATATTACTCCCTACATTGCTCTCTATGCTGTCTACCACACTGCCACCTACACTAACCCTGAATCTGACCCTTACAATGCCACCTTCATTGAGTTGTGAGCATTACTGCTCCTTACATAGTCCTCGCTACATTGCACGTGACTGAGCCCTATATACTTCCCCCTACACCAACCACAGCACTGACCTTTAGACTGATCCAAACGATAATCTTTGAACTGCTTCTTATGTTTCCCCATAGATTGACCATGAGCCATGACACTGTCCACTACACTTGTTGCTCATCTGACCCCTACACTGACCTCACAGCAATCCCTGCATTGCCCCCTACACAACTCTCTACACAGCTGACACTTATGCACTGATAAACCCATAATGCACTCAACTATATTCACAGGCACACTTATATAGTTTCCTAAGTATCTTCAGCTAAAAGCAGCTTCTAAGTGACTTAAGTGTAAACTGTACTGGACCACACACTGCTCCCCCGCAGGTCCACACACTGTCCCTGCACAAAGCACAGGCTGTCTCCTCAAAGGTGTGAAGCCCTAATGATATGTCACCACAGCATTGATTATCCAGCACAGTTCCATCGGGTTAAATGCTCATTAGTGCCATATTCCCCAGGCAGGCATGCGCACACGCACACACACACACACACACAGAAAAAAAGGTCGGCATTCACACTAAAAATAACATGTCATTTTCAGCAGCGGCACACTTTCTTTTCTCGTTTGTATTCTCACGCCGCCGCAGCAGCCGTGGGGGAGACACACAGCACATACGCCCTTCCTGTGTGAACACCCCGCCCAGAGCAGCCCACATCCTCATCCTAAAAGCTCACACAACATCCCGTAAATGAAAACACACCCTGGGAGGACCCGGCACAGGTAGGGTACAGCGGAGCAGGGCAGTTTAACGGCTTACTTTGTCCTCTGGAAGGGGGCGGAGCAGAGACCCGTCACTCAAACAAATGGGCTTCACACCAGCCCCTTGAACTCTACTAGCGCGGCCTACAGTGACTACGGCACACACCCGTAATGGCTACGGCAGCGGTAATGGGGCACTTACCAAAATAAGTAACTGTGTACATGTCGGTGCATATTTTCCACCCTAGGAAAATCTTACACAACCCTCTTTTAACACTCGTTCAGGCCCCTTCACCTACTCCCCAGTGGTCATCCTGTTTCCACACGCACCCCACACAACCTCACACTCTTTCCACTCAGGTAGTGGCCCCACCCATCAGAAAATCAACACCCAAACCAGGTGTGACCCCCACTACTGAGGTGACGATGACTGTGCAACTACGTTACTGGCAACGCACAAGCATCTTTTAACCATTAACTGTGACTGATGTTCCAGTAAATTGGGGACAGGGTGCTGTGCATGTAGTCTTTTGTCAGTGCCACCCAAGGAAGTGATTGGGAAATGCACTCTTTTGGCTGTAAGTAAAGTCCCCTCTCTCTCTGTCTCTGTCTCTCTCTTGCTCTCACTCTCTCTCTCTATGATTGCTCCAGGATGAATATCATAAAAGTGGAACAGATTTCCATTAAATAAATCAGATCAATCAAAGTTACAAAGACTCAAGTGGAAAGTGTTGGAGGCTATTTCCTCTGTTATAATGATTTCCAAGTTGTAAAATTACATAAGGACGTACCCCCCGTCCCATTACGCTCACCCCGAACAGGAATACAGTATCTCTGTATTGACTGCAAAATTACAAATATATTCTAAAGATTACAAGGGTAATTTCTTTGTGTGTGTGTGTTTGTGCACGCGCAAGTGCAAGCGTGTGTGCGCGCACGCATTTGTATTTGTGAATGCGATTATATTTTGTTGACAGTAGCTCTTATGATATCTGTTTCTTTTTCATTAAAGGACTGCACCAACAGCAGGCTGACTCCGGCCCTGGCAGGTAGGCAGGGTTCCCTGCAGGTTTTGTCTCTGGTAACTCATTCCTGCCTGCCAGACCACCCCAACCCCCACCACCCACACTGAAGCCAGACTCCACAGAAAAGCTGGAGGCCAGAAATCAATGGTAAAAGCCATGAGTGCCTCCGAACTGCGCGGAGGAAAACGCAATGCATTCCAAGCAGTGCTTTAAACTCCCTGCTCACAGCCTGCAAAACAAGGCAAGCAGTGCTTTAAACTCCCTGCTCACAGCCTGCAAAACAAGGCAAGCAGTGCTTTAAACTCCCTGTTCACAGCCTGCAAAACAAGGCAAGCAGTGCTTTAAACTCCCTGCTCACAGCCTGCAAAACAAGGCAAGCAGTGCTTTAAACTCCCTGTTCACAGCCTGCAAAACAAGGCAAGCAGTGCTTTAAACTCCCTGTTCACAGCCTGCAAAACAAGGCAAGCAGTGCTTTAAACTCCCTGCTCACAGCCTGCAAAACAAGGCAAGCAGAAAAAGGCAGCAATTCATATTTCATCTTTCATAGAGTACGGGCTTAGAGACACAATGTAGTTCACACGCACACACACACAAGCACGCACACACAGGTGTACACACAAACATTCACGCACTACACACACACGCATGCAAACACACACATGTATGCATAGTGAGACGTCTTCAGCGAGAGAGCTGTTTCAGTGAGCCTGAGTGAAACTGTAGCTGTGGAAATGACACAGTGGAAATAGGCACAGAGGGTGGGGAGGGACAGGAGATAACTCTGAAAGGCAGCAGGGAGGGTCTGAAGTAAAGTGAGAGAGACAGACGAACAGTGCAATATATGGGGCAGAAAATAATCCAAATTAAAACATTCCCTTTCGCTTGAATTATTGATTGCGTTGTTTTCAACCCCTGGGCCTTCTCACACAGAGAGAAGTACTTAAAAAAAGGATTGAAAAACTGCTGCTTAACTGCTTATGGGCTTAATGCCATCTTGAGACAGACAGCATTGCGTACATCAATTAGTCTGTACCAGTCTGTGCTCACTGAGGCATATCTTCACACTACTGTTGTGCTCTATCCTCCGAAGGTCCAACAATTCACTTTGTCCCACGGAGGGGACATGAGTCTCTGGTCTTAATCTCAAGAACCATGTGCTACTATACTGAAACCTATACTGCAAGGCACATTCAATAAAATTAAAAGAAATTATTTTGAATAATTTTTTCACTGAAACGTCTCATCCCAGACTCTCACATTAGTCAAATAATTCAAATACTTGAATTTTTTTTTCTCCCGAGTGCATGGACGCTGTGATGGAGGTAAAAAGCTTAGCGTAGGGATTTTTCAGACTTTAAAAATAATGGTTCTGGGTTTGCCTGTTCAGGCAAACCCAGAACAACCAAGCGCAGCACAGCCCGCTCCAGTCTAATCTACCCCATACCAATCAAGTTCAGTCCAGTCCAGTCTTATCAAACGCAGGCTTGTAGTGTAATCCACTTTGTTCCTATCATGCTTCAGTGCAGTCCAGTGCAACACAGTCCATTCTAATCAAGTTCAGTCCGGACCAATGTAATCAAGTTCAGTCCAGTTCTTCCCAGTTCATTCCAGTGTGTCCAAGTCCAGTCCAACTCAGCTTTTCGTGAACCCCTAACATCGTATGCCTGGTTTACAAATATCTGCTATAAGCCTGCCAAAAGCAGTGTAGTTCTTAATGATGAACCCACCAACTTTTAGGCTGTTAGCCAATACTTTTTAGCCAATTGCATCAAGCAAAGATCAGTCAACGGCAAATAGCGGCAATTCAATCCTGAATTTCAGACAGAAGCTACTGTAAGAGATGCAGGCCAGAAAAGACAGTTTACCAGCAATAAGAGGCACGCCAGAATGGCTAGGGATCCATGACCTGCCCCTCAGTGAATCTGAACAGTCTAAGCTGGCACGTCTAAGTGCTGTTCCGGATGGGAAGGCAAGAGCATCTTGAGATCTTCTGAGATCTGAGTGTCCAGGTGCCAGGGAACTAGATGTATCAGACCCTCACACATAAAATCTCCTCTTACTCTCTGCTTTTAAAAATGTTCATATTTATAATGTACTGATAAAGATAACAGTGAGACAATACTTACTTACGTATCCAGCCATGATCATCGCTATTCAATAACCTGCACAGATTATCTCTCTCTCACACACACATTCTCTCTCTCTCTTACTCAAGAAGATCATTTCTATTTTAAACCTTAAAATGACAGCGCAAATTAATGAATTTTGTTAACCTTGAACACGCATAACCACACAATGATTTGGAAAGGTAGCTTCCGAAACATCACACACACACAGATGCCATAGGGCTCTGTATTAAGAACACAACTTTAAAGCGTCGCCCTTTTACTACTCTGTTCTGTGAGCACTAAGCAAACAGAAGAAAATCATGTGGCATAAAAATCAAACACCTAAAAAATACAACAAATAACACCAAGCGTTATGAGATGACAGATAGACCATGCAAATGTACATTTTTGCATTTCAAGTGGGTTCTCTGTCCACTCTGAGCAAGAAGCAGTCATAATTGCACACATACACACACACACACACACACACAGAAATTACCCATGTCATCTTTGGCATATATTTGTAATTTTGCAGTAGAGAGAGAGAGAGAGAGAGAGAAAGAGAGAGAGAGAGATTTAGAGAGAGAGAGGAAGAGAGAAATAGAGAAAGAGAGAGAGAGAGAGAGCTGTTTAACCGTGCTCACCCCCTTGGGTTTCCCTGTCACACCAGGCTTTAAAGCTAACCTACCAGCCGAACCCCCCAAAAGACACACTCCTCTTCCTCCTCAGCATGCTTCCGTTTTTCCCGCAGCCGTGCGTCTCCCAGGGTCCGTCCCTGCGTTCTCAGAGTCAGCGCGTGGGTCTCTCACCTGCGCGTCGTGCTCACACACGCACGCACACGCACACACACACACTTCCCCACCCCTCACCCAGAGGGGAGGAGGGAAGAGGGAGGAGTAACGAAGGAGGGAGGATCTCTCTCTCACTCTCTCGCTCTCTCAATTCAATTCGCTTCATTGCAAACACATTTTTAAATCATATATAGTGCATATTTTTGTGTACAAGAGATACTCATACTGACACATTGTTGAAAGAAGTCTCTGCAATTACAATGTTCATAATTATAATGTCATGATAAAGACAAGGATATCATACATATGTAGAGCCAGCATTTCCACCCATTATCATCTCTATCCAATATCCGGCACAGATGATCTCTCTCACATATACACACACTCTTTGTCTATCTGTCTCTCCGTCTCTCTCTCTCTCTCTCTCTCTCTCTTTCTCTCTCTCTATTCAATGCTTTATTGGCATTACATAATTCAGTATGTGTTCCCAAAGCTTAACAAAAACATTACAATGTTTTATCATTTCTGCTTTACAATTACAATACATATAAACCTGTATGTACAATGCAACATTATTAGATTAAAAATAATAATAAAAAAGAACATTTACAATCAGCATTAATTAAATTAATGATTATTAAGGGTCGCAACTGTTGAAGCAAGTTGCTACAAATTTTACGGCCAAGTTTTGGCAGCACCCTTCCTCTCCAATTTGAATTTGCTGTGATTCAGGTAGATTAGGGATTCAGGGGCCGTCTGGATAGTGTAGAGGTATAAGCACTCGCCTACCACCGCAGAGACCGGGGTTCAATCCCCGGCAGCGGTACTTCCGGCTTGGTCAGATGTTCCTACGAACACAATTGGCAGTGTGGGGTAGGAAGCCGGTGAGGCTATGAGTCCTGATCATTGCATTAGCGACTCCTACCGGTTGGTCGGGGCACCTGTTCAGCTGGGAGGGGATCTGGGGGAGATAGCGTGAACCTCCGCACGCATTACGCTCTCCCAGTGAAACTCCTCGCTGTCAGGTGAAAAGAAGTGGCTGCCGACTCCACATGTATCGGAGGAGGCATGTGGTAGTCTACACCCTCCCCAGACCAACAGAGGATAGCGCATCAACCAGGACCGTCATTCACACGGGGAATTGGTATAACGACTACATTGGGGAGAAAATGGGGCGACATAGCTCAGGAGGTAAGAGCGGTTGTCTGGCAGTCGGAGGGTTGCCGGTTCGATGCCCCTCCCTCCCTGATTGGTACCTTGCGTGGCAGCCTTTAACCGTCGGTGTGTGTGTGTGAATGCGTGAATGAGAAGCATCAATTGTAAAGCGCTTTGGATAAAAGCGCTATATAAATGCATTCCATTTACCAAAATGGGAAAAATGGCAAAAAAAAGAACAGGGATTCAGTAGGGATTCCCCCCCCCCCCAACCCCTCTCAATGTCTCAGTTTTGAGGGAGAAGTAAATTCATTGCTTCTCTCAGTCTACAAATGTGCTTTGGCACCTGCTATTTGCTCACCGATATTGTGTTTGCATTGCAGGCAGCCGTGCCTGCAGAGTGAGCAACCAAAGGCTCTGCAGAAAGAGCACACAGGCTAGGTGTCCGTCTGCCCTCTCTCTGCCATGTCCTCTCCCTGCTATGTCCACAGGATGAACACAAGCAAACACAACAGCAAGAGGAGGAGGAAGTAATCCAGCACAGATGGCAACCCCCGTGAACCTGTAGTTCCCATAAAAGCCCCAAGAGGGCGCAATAGTGTTGACTTTCCAATCATTTTTAGTTTATATGTTGCGCCAATAGTAAAAAACCTATTTATTTATCATGGCAACAACAATAGTAATAGTAGCTATTTAAACAGCTGTTTATTTCACTTTTTCCCCTCTCCTAATTTGAAATGCCCAATTATAGTTCTTATCCCTCATTCCAGAGCTCCCTCCCGCATCAGGAATCTTCAGCATTATTTCATTTATTTATTCATGAATTCTTGTTCATTATTTTGTTACAAATACACATACATTGCAAAGATGAAGATAAAAATGATGTAATCAATAATATTCATAACTCACACACACACACTAAAGAAAATCTTTTTTTTGCTGGAAGATTAAAGTTATTTCTGAATACCACCCACACAAATTTACTACTGTACAAATGTATGACCGTACCTTAGCAAAGGCACTGCTGACTGATTTAACGAAAGCAGCTTTGGTTCATTTGAGCAAGAAAGAAGCAGCCAGACAGGGACAGACTGCAGAACTGGACAGCAGTCACGACAGTAGCATTCAGATGGCTTCTGGGTAATGGAAGACTGCACTGTGCTCAGCAGGAAGAAGGACCAGCAGAAAC
The DNA here is from genome assembly GCF_013347855.1 of Anguilla anguilla. NCBI lineage: Eukaryota > Metazoa > Chordata > Actinopteri > Anguilliformes > Anguillidae > Anguilla > Anguilla anguilla. The sequence continues at coordinate 27,171,267 of NC_049209.1, forward strand.
AGGAAGAAAAAAAAGAGTGAAAGAGGTGCTGGTCAGATGGGTTCATGGCAGGGAGTGGAACAAAAGCAGGGTAGGAGGGGGGCATATGGAGAAAGCAAATGGGGGGAGGCGTTTGAAGACCTCAGGCATTTATGGTGGATATTGATCCACTTTGACTTTGATCCAGAGTGCCTCTCTCTCTCTCTCTCTCTCTCATTGTTTTTCAGATATCCCTGATTCTATAACTGTCACTATTGTTTAGAAGTGATCCATAATATCACTTATAAATCATAATTACATTTGGCATTTTCATATTTAAACAAATATATATATATATATATATATTTATTATATATTATATATATATTATATATATATTTTTAAATCTGACTTCAAATGTTTTTTATGCTTCAGCTGTACTGATCTGGTTCCCCAGCCAATAAAACATAACTGAATTGAAAAAACTGAATTGAACAGGAAGAGAGAGTGAGAAAGCGAGAGAGAGAATATCAATCATGCCGTTCATCTCAGTTTTAATGTATGTAATTTTAGGGATGTTGCAGTACTGTATGCCCAAGGGAAGAATGGAAATGAGGGAGTGAATTCTAAATGAGCTGGCTTTGTATCTAAGGAGCATTTTCATTGCCCCATCTTGGTAGACTAATGCCCTTGTTGCACTGAATCATACCATAACTAATGACAGTTCAGGTAAAAATTGCAATTCCATCAGTTACCTGATTCTCCATCCCTAATACTCAAGTCTGTTCCTGGGAGAGAGTAATCCTGTCCTGCCCTCCCCCTCAAACAGACTCACAAACTGGTACTGCTCTATGTAATTTATGCATGGAAGTTCTTACTTGAATTTCCTTAATAGAATTCTGAATTTCTCATTTGTAATAACAGTAATATGATTTCTGTAATTGTATTTCATGTAATTTATGTAAATTGATTATTTAATATCTTATATGCCAGCTACTGTACCTCACCTGAAGTTCCCAATTGGAAAAAACAAAGTTATTCGATTAAAATTAATTCTATTCTATTTTGATTTTGATTCCATGCAAGGGGAGAATTTAGGACTTTCCCACATACTGTATGCTTGTTTTGGTCTGAATCAGTTTAAGCACTTTTGCTGGCACTTGGTATTTTTTCTTCAGGTTCCATCAGGCAATGCACCACCCAATTTCAAGTAAACCACAATTTTAACACAAAAACTATAATGATATGCAGATCACTCTTTTTTTGGACAGAAATTAGCTTGGTAATCTCTCAACAAAACAGCCATTTCTGATGTCAGTCCAGGGACAAAATTTTCTTAGGTATTCTTACCAGCAAAAAACATGTATTGCTTTACACTGTAGTACTCAACAAAGACCCACTGCTACCAGAAGGCATCAGAGATCAGCCATGATCTAATGGTAAGCTGGAGTGCAGTCAGTGCCATAGTATTACAAAACACACACACACACACATACACACAAACACATACACACGCACGCACACACACACATTGTTCAGTTCTATTTGACTTCCAATGTAATTGAAATGCTCAGCATTTAAAATCACACAGCTGACATGCTTGTCAAAATTTTTGTCAGCAATGTGATTTCAAATGCTTAGCACAGCACTGGTATTAAACATAATAAATAATGTTACATCTCCAAGCTAGCTCAGCGCCTGCCTTCAATTCAAAGCACATATATTGAGCGGTTTCCAGAATTCAGGTCAGATTGTGTCGCCACAGTTAATAAACCACACCACGGATCTTGCCTGAACAAACCGCATCAAGTGGGCAAACACACCAGGGTTTGGAAAAAAAAAAAAAAAAGAAACACCCCAAACCAACTAGGTGAGAAAGCTACCACAGCCGTTCCTGTTTAAAGTAGTGTCAGGAATGCGGTCGCTGTACGTTCTATTGTGTTTACTGAGGAAACATTTGCGCTTCCTAGGTTTCACCTCCCTGTGATGTACATAGGTATCTGCGTGTCCCTACGACTTGACCCCTCACCAGAACTACTGTCTTCAGGAAATGAGCGTGTCAGAGTAATAAACCAATAATCTGGGGTTGTGTCAGTCATGTGCCTGTTGTCATTATGAAGTTCCATCTGGAAATCTGGTCGGGACTAACCGGACTGAGCAGAGGTTTCTTTCAGAAACACTGTTCTACAAAGGCAGGGTTCTGACGCACCCAGCAGCCCCTGTGTGTGGAGAGTAGAGTTGTTCAGGGAGTGTTGCACGTGGCCCCAAAGCACCTGTACTGCTTGGCTGAAGTATGAAAACATCAGCACACTGAGACAGATTTCAAGTCTCTTTCAATAACAATATTTTATTCAATGTTTAAACAGAGTTGCAATCTCAGTGCACTAGCTTTATTGTTTATATACCGTTTTCTTTGTTCATATACTATTATATGTTTTATCTTTGTTGCACTTGAGAGCATTATAACTGTCAGGTCTCTGTACGGTCCTGCTACTGTCCATGACAGGAAGTCAGACGCTTGCCAAATGTCCACGATGATTAGTGAAAATGAATACAGAGCTACAGCGAGCATCAAAAAGTGAGAGAAGGATGTTGGAAACGATGTTGTGCTGCTGTAGGCAGCTTGGGAAGGACAGCACACTCACTGGGCATTAATGAGGCAGTACCCTTTGCTGTTTCAAACAAGATTCCTGCTGAAGTTCTGTCATTACATCATTCATTTGGAATGAAGCAGCGAAATGAATTAAGGGCAACCCTCGTACCTCACAGCTCATTTAGTCCGCCATTTAACCTTCTCTACTCTACATCTTTCCCAAAAAATGTCTTTGCATCACCTCCCCTCATCCACCTTTCTTTGTCTTATGCTTGCTCTCTCACTTCCTCTCTTCACTTTCCACTCACTCACTCTCTCTCCTCTCTCTCACATGTTCTCTTTTTCCTTCTCCCCCCCGTTCCCTCTCTCAAATTCTATTTCAAATCTGCTTAATTGTTATGCCCACGCTGTACTCCCTGCATGGCTATAGGCTTAATTTAAACAGGTGTGGGCTTGGTTGGTACTTACATAAGATACCCCTGGGGAAACTATGCTGCTGCTGGAAGATGTGTTTCGAAGCCAGTAGGGGGCACTCTTCATTCTGGACCAAACAGAAAATCAGTGTTCCAGCACAGTGATGCAGGCACTGTGCTGTAGAACACGTTGTACTTCAGATGAGACATTAAACTGAGGTTCTAACTCACTGCAGCCATTAAAGATCCCATGGCATTTTTTGAAAGAGTAGGAGTGTTAACTCCGGTTTCCTGGTCAAATTCCCACAAGAAACTGGCTTCCTTCATCTGGCCTAATCTAATCTCCCCCTATTTCTGCACATTACCTACCCACTTTTATTTCCCAAGTCATCACTGCAAAACAGAACTGAGCTCTAAGATGACCGACCTGGTTAAATAAATTAAGTATTTGAATAAATATTCCTTCTTTCCTGCCTCACCTCATGTTTTATATATCCCCCACCCCCGTATCCCTCTTTCTTTCTTTCTTTCTTTCTGTGTCTTGCAGTGCTATTATGCTGCATCTCCTGGCTCTGAGCAGATTTTGCGTGACAGAGCGTGCGCTCGCACGCCCACTCTCTCGCTGTCGCACGCCCACGCATGGCATACGTTTCCCTCCTCGCTCCTTTCGCCGAAGCCTCTCCCCGCGTCCGCGCCTGCTCCTGCTCCGAGCGTTCTGCGCATCGGCGGAGATAAAAGCCGCCGACCGCTCCCTGGCGCTCCGCGGTGGACGGAGTCGCGCGCTCCTGCGGCCCCCCGGGGAAGGGCGGGGCCGGGGCAGGGCAGGCACGCGTGCCGCAAGGCTGGGGGAGTCAGCTGAGGTAAAGCACTCCAGAGCAGGGACAGACAGACACGCGCAGACACACGCAGGAGGGCGCGGCTGAAAGAGAGCGACAGGCCAGGGGCCCTGCAGTCCCCACGGCTCTTCATCAGAGTGCCTGCTCACTGGGCCGAGCGGAGGAATCGAGGGTGTGAGGGAGAAGGGAGCAGAGAGGTCTCAGAGACAAACGGGCAAGGGAGATTCATTTTGCGGAGTTAGGGTGGGACTGGGGTTGAGAAGTGAAGAGTCTAAGAGAAGAGGAAAAAAAGAGGAAATAGAAGAGGAGTGGAGAAGAAAGTGGAGAGGAGAGGAATGGAGAGGAGAGGAGAGCAGAGGAGAGTAGATGGGATCAGAGAATTAAGTGGCTCATAAATCAGTTGACAGCATGACAAATACAGGGGAGGTAATCAGAGGGAAGACACTGGGAGAGAGGGAGAGAGAGAGAGAGACACTGGGGGGAAAAGGGGGGGGAAAAGGAGAAGAAGAAGATGGGGTAGATAGACCCGTTCAAGAGGAAAAGTGAGAGAAGACCAGGAGTGGGAGGGAGTGAATCTACAAAGACAGGAGGAGGGAGAACTACTTCAATCAAGATCAGGCTAATGGTCTGAGAGCTTTCAAGAGGAATTACCATACCATTATTCCACACAAACAGTCCATCTGATAGACCTGTGTACTGTAGATGATCAAAGAAAGAACAGCCCTATTCCATCAAGTAGAATAAGCTCAGCTGGACCTGGACATGGGGCTGAAAGGGAGCCTGGAATAACCAGCGTATAGCTGAGTTTAACAAAAAAAACAGCAAGATTTATCTACTAAGCTCCCCAAAATAAAAAGCCTCCAACGAAATAACAATTATCTCCATTAAAGTAAGGAATAATGCGAGTCTGGTGCCCTTGATGCCTGCAAGACTGTTTCAGTTGATTTAATTCCACGCCGAATGGGTATGTATGCAAAACCCCATGAGGCAGATTTCCACACAAACACAAAGATACAAACCGAAACACACAGACGACATAGGCACAGACAAAGCACACACACACACACACACACACACACGCACAAAACAACGCCAAAACTGAACTTGCTGAAATCCTCTGGAATCTCTCCAGATTTTCTCTAGGCTAAGTCAAACCGTGGAAACATCAGTCACTGGCTAACGTTGTTTTAAATGACATCCATTAACACAGACACAGACATGCAGACAGAGACACACGCACACGTACACACATACATGCATACACACACAAACATAAATACACAGCAGACCAAACATACTGCTTTTTTGTCACAAGCCCCAGCAGTTAAAAAGCTACACTTGTGCGTGCGTGAGCCCACAACAAAACTGCCAGACACTGTCGCAGCCTACTGAGACACAGTCAAATAGTTACAGGTGGAATTACGTGCCCCAAAATCACTGTATTCCGTTCCCCTGAAAACGCACTGCCAGATGAGACGTACGTCTCCAATCACAGCTCCACCTGGCGCCCCATCAAACGGTACAGAGACGCTCAGCAACAGTTTAATAAAGTGCTCGCACAAACTCGCGCTGACCACTCCCAAATCCAGGGAGAAAAAAAGAGCACCACCACGCATCACTAATTCACTACCGCGGTAACACCTTACCTTGCGTCCCCCGAGGACTCTTTGCAAGCCGATACGGAGGGAGCGAACATTTCTGTGCAAATCACTGCCTCAACATCAGACATGCAGCTGCAGAGGAAAGGCTGGGAGGTTGTGTGTGTGAGGGAGAGAGAGGATTGGAGGGAGAGGGAGAGAGAGAGAGAGAGAGGGAGAGGGAGAGGGAAGGGCAGAGCGAGGGGGGAGAAGCGGAGGGTAAAGAGGGAGGGGGATGGATGTTGAGGATGAGAGAGAGCGACAGGAGATGAACGCGAGCGCGAGACTGTGGGATGAATGGAGGGAGCGTTGGGGGCGTGGCTGCGGGTCAGCAGCTGGTGGACGCGTGGTGACAGGGTGAAGGAACGGCCCTCAGGGTGGGCTAAATATGCAGGGGCTCCGGCGCCACACTGCTGACATAATGAGGTTAGAGAGCTGGATCTGTTACACACCCTGGAGAGCAAATGTCCCTGCACTCTGAGCTGGGAGCACAAGCAACAACACACACACACACACACACACACACACACACACATGTATGTACAGACACACACAGACACACACACACACACACACACACACATGTACAGACATACACACACACACGCACATGTATAGACACAGACACACACACACACACACACACACACACAGAAACACACACCAACCACACACACACACACACACACACGCACGTGCACACACACAAACACACACACACGCACACACAGAAACACACACACACACACGCACACACACACACACAAATACATACAGAAACACACAGACACACACACACACACACACGCGCGCACACACAAACACACAGGAACACACACATGTACATGCACACATGAGCACACACACACAACCACCAACAGATATACACACATGCACAGGCACACACACACAGGCACAAACATACATATCAACGTACACACGCACACAGAAATACAAAACATACACACCACTCACAAAGGTACACATATTCACACAGAAACAAGCACAAACCTGCACACACACACACACACATACTCAAACATGCCCACATACACACTCACATAATCACACGTGGTCACACGTGGTCACACAAAAGCATGCTCTGTCTCCCAGATGTGCAAACACACTGAAGCACACGCAGTCAGGAGAGTCTACATCCCACCAGTAGGTCCATGGATCTGTCCGCTCGATCCAACTGCAGTCATCCCCTTTAGCTCTGTTACCAGCACCTCCTGCCCGAATGGAGGAGCACTGATCTGCACGACAGCTCCATGTTGATGACGCTGTGCCTCCCACCCCCTCCCACAACCCTGCTGTCTCTATCCCAGGGGGAGGGGGAAAGGGGGGGCACATACTGCACACAGGGAGGCTCAAAGGTCCATTTCATCTAATCGTGCCTGATGATGCTGCGCTGCAGTTGAACATAGCCTTCATTTATTTAGCTGCTAAATACACTCACTTATTAAATGATATGCTTCTTCAGCGTTGGTTTCCACACAGTGGTCTTGTCTTGTGTTGGCGAGCCTTAATTGGTGCAGATCCCCAGGTTACCAAGGAAACCCTTGCTAAAAGTGCACTGTGAGTTCTGTAAATCTTCCGGTAGCTACGATCCCTAACACACACACACACGCGCGCACACACACACAGGCAAACACATAAACATACGCATACACACACAGCACAATTGTGGGCTGCTGTGTGTTGTTTGAGTATTTGTGTGTTTATGTATACGTGCATCTACAGTACGTGTGTTTGCACGTTTGTGCGCGAGTGCTGTACCGGTCTGGCGACTGTCCGTCTGAGCGGCTAGCGATGCGATGTTGGTAGGGCGAGTAGAGCCACTGGAATGCTGACAATGTCCGCTCCTCCACTTTAAATTTTCCTTCTTGGACGTACCTGCAGGAAGGACAAGCCATTATTACATGGCAAAGCCAGAAAGACTCATACATCACAAGGTAAAACCACAGAAACACACAGAAAAACCAGTAAGAGACTTGATTAAAATCAATGATCAGGAAAAGACAGTCAAATTGCATTGTACAATTCAGATAATAAAATACACCTTGCTCAGAAAAGTTCTGACCCCAGCGCTTTCCACCAAAACATTGATTCATTCCACAGCATCAGAAATCTTGAAAGGATTTGTTATCCTGTTCCTGGCTGCTCATTTACAAATTCCGAAAAAAATCTCTGGAAGAAGCTTAAATCTTCCGGTGTGAATCTTTGTGCTTCTGAGATCTCTCCCTCTCAGCCTCTAATCCTGTTAGGCACAGGCGGGAGCTTGCTCATATACCACTGCAGTCAGAACGAGGGAAATGATGCCACCCATTCACACATGCAAAAATACACTCGTACACACACACACACAAATTTGACATGCACAGGCACACACACACGCTCTCACAAAATACACCCCCTCTCCACAGACCTCCTCTCCCGAGAAGGAGAACACAAGAGCGTACAGAGCTTGCACATGCACATGTCTGTATGTGCGTGATTGTGTGTATGTGCGTAAACAACACATGGACAAAACCATTCAACTAAAAGGCCTTTTGGCAAGACAACGCTGGAGTAAACTACTTCAATACAGAATACCGGAGTCTAGACCTTTTGTCAGATAATCGGAGATCTGATTCTCACACCAGTCATTTCAGTTTGCTGTGAAGACAGTGGACATTCCCTTGCAGAGTAACAGGACTGTACGTAGATCTGGTAAAACACACGTCGGGTTTGCCGTCTAATTTGCCCCAGTGGACCACAGTGGGGCTGAGTGCCTGAAGTGGAGCCAGTGGAGGAGATGAGAGTGTGAATATGATTGGCTAAAGGCTAGACCAGTGTAATAAAGAGATGGGATGAGGCTCTACTCCTTCATCCAGTAGGGCTGCAGACTGAGCGCGCTCACAACACACTCCCAGCCACAGCCTCGCCCTGAGCCATCACCATGCTGTGTTACTAAGAGACAGCTTAGGCAGGGGTAAGAACCGAACAGACATGAATGAATGAAAGGCTTATTCAATAAATACAGTGTCATGGAAAACTATTTTTCCCCTTCCTGATTTCTTCTATTATTGTCTATTTGTCACACTTAATGGTTTCAGATCTTTAGACAAAGTGTAATGTTAAAGGGAAAGTGAATAAACACAAAACACATTTTAAAATTATTATTTCATTTATTTAATGAAAAAAGCTATCAAACACCCATAATACCCATGTGAAAAAGCAATCCCCCCTTAGTCACTCCATCAACCAATTAACCAAATTCAATTGATAATTCGATTCAGGTGATAGAACACAGCCAGGCTTGATTGCAGAATCCAAACCTCACTCATATTGAACATTACCATCCGAGTCATGTAGTCACCACAAAGTTTCTACAATCACACTCAAAGGAAATTCAAATCAAAAATTCAGATCAAAGGAAATTCCAGATGAGAAAAAAGTTGTTGAAATATATCAACAATAATGATTATCATTGTTGTGATTGTCATATTATTATTATTATTATCGTTTTTGTTGATAAATATGTATTTCACATCAGCAGAAGTGTATGCCCCAGCCCGCATTACAGCAATAGTATCTCACCCCACTCTTACCTTCTGCCTCATTTGTGTTTTGGATAATATGCAAAAACAAGGCTAAAAAAACTATGAAGAGCTTGTTAGGGCTGCGAACAAGGTGACGGGCGGCACAGACCACGTTACTATGGCTGCGCTCAAAATTGAATGTGAAATAAGGACAGGCAAATCTTTGGATAGCCATCCATTAAAGTAAATGGGGAGTGGCAGACAAACAGAAAACATGCAGAAGGATAGATGGGGACTCGATGGGGGTTCATTGCAGCAGCTATAAGTATTCACAGTGCGAATTATCCTCTTAAGTCGCACCGGCGGGTTTATTTATATTCATTCTGTTTTTCACAGTGGCATTTTCAGTCAATATGGTCACACAATACACCATTTGAATGTGCTGAAACGCACGGTTCTATAACCTATTTCACGATGCCAGTGGTTTAACAACAACGGTTCCTTATTTTGTAGGGTGGCAAAACAAGCTTGGGGGATCCTCACCTTTGCGTTTTCGAAATCCACAGGCGACACACACATCACGATAAAGTCGAAATGATTGTCCAGCGAACCAAATCCATAGTGAGTCTGAGTCCCAAAAGCGTGCTAATTAACTCGGAAAAACCTCGACAGAATGTCTATTGTTCACTTAGAAATTCTCCGGAGGAATTATCATTCTTGTCCGTTTCGCGTTGCATACACGCCGAACATATTGTGTACAGAAGAATGTAATTTGATAACAATGTTGTTATCTCCAGTTTGTATAGATTCTCTGCAACAAAACGAACCCAACTAAAAGCTTTCCCAACCGGTACAGGCGAAGCAGTCTCTTAATATAGCCAATGGGACCCGCAACGACTCAACGTATAACTTCTGCCCAGTACACTGCCAGCCAGTGGCAAGCAATTATAGTGGCAACTGGAGGAACATTTTAGATAATGAATTACGTTTTTAACGGTTGTTGGGCTTGCATAAATGCACACGCATTCGGCGTAAATAAACAAGTGTTTCAAAAGAGACCATGATTATGCCTGTAGTCAAAAGGGTTAAAGAATAGGAACCAGTTTATTTTCGATATGTCATTTTCAGACTCGTGTTAGAAAAAGCGGTGCCAGAAGGGGTTAGACTAGTGCTAATGTAGCACACATACGCGCGCGCACACACAGACACACACACGCGCGATATTTTAGACTGTTTCAAAGGCATGGACAGCAACCATAATTTTCCTAAATGGGATAATTATGATTAAGTTCCGTTTGACTTGACTTGACACTCTACTATAGCTTTAATTTAGCTTTAACGCTCTCTGAGTAGCTTTAATTCTCCATGCCCAAAGTTCACACGAAAGCAGCTAATAGCTGAGTGAGTCATCAGCTTGAACATCTTCTACATTTCCTTTTCCATTCCTGTGGCTTGAAGCAGTTCGTTGTAGACACCACCCACCACACCCATAACAGGACAGTGGTTACAGAGCTCCATCCATTAATGACTAATTCACCTGTAAACTACACGTTTAGAGTAAAGACGATCGATGAGCTTAAAACATTGATCGAGAAATTGATTAAAGATTTTTTTAATGACTATTTAGTGCAATAATTTAAAGATGGATTGAGAACAAAAGTGCATAGTTTTTGTCTTCCCATGTACCTTACTGGCCCTTACTGGTAATTTTGGGTGCTGTAAAGGAGGGTAAGAATCAGGTTCAGTGTTGACATGCCTCTGATATGTGGACAAATCCACCGGATATTCTGTCCTTGATGGTATCACAAAACTGCTCTGCACTCCTTTAGCCTTCCTGAGGAGATGCAACCACCTGCAATGGCACCAGCCTGCAATAGCGCTGCCTACACACCAGGAGGCAGTATAAACTGTTGCAGGACAGAGCCCACAGATATTTTAAACGAAAGGAATTTGGAGGTCATGTGCTGCGACCTGCTGGATGGGGACTGAAAATACACCCCAGATGTACAACAGGATTTCACTCTGCCATGGTTTGCTTTTTTTGGGAGTGGGGGTCAAGTGTAGAAACACAAATTACAGTTACCGTACTAGAGAATGACAAAAATTTGGCACATTCTGTACCTGACAAAATTGATTGTTGCTAATAAGTTTAAAAGAGGTATATAATGATTATTTTGAAAAAGAACACAAATCAAATTGCATAGCTATTGTAGAGTATGAAGAAATAACTGTTGTTGCATCTCCTTGTTTTTTTGTGAGAGTTTATATAATAATAATAATAATAATAATAATAATAATAATAATAATAATAATAATAACTAATTATTTGCAGAAAGTAAATGCATAAGCAGAAACTGCTGCCTATTGAAAAGTTTCCTTGGGCTGCAGAAGAGTCAGGACAGTGAGAAAAAAGGAGGGGATGAATAGGTGCTGCAGTGCTCAATCTCTCTCTTGCTCTCTCTGTTTCTTTTTCTCTCTCACACACAATTTCCTTATCTGCGCCACCCAGACTCGTTTCTTATGTTTCCTGTCTGACTCAGCACTCACACACAAGATCACAACCACACATGCGTGGGCACACACACCTACACACACGCATGCGTAAACACACGCACACCCACACACACATCTACACACAAACACACACACACGCACGCACACAAACACACACATTTGCAAACACACACCTCCACGCGTGCAAGCACAAACAGATACTTGTACACCACTCAGTCTTAGAGCAAAAGCACTGCCAGGATGACTATTTAGCTATAAAAAAGATCTGATTTTGTTGGTGGCATTGATAGTGTTGTAAAATGTTATTTAGCTATGTCAGCGCAATGACTTCGACAGCCAGCTTCTTCACGTCAGCAGGAACAAACAAAAGTGTGGTGCATCAGGGCTACTGTTTGCCAGTAATGGCCCTCATCATTCATAAATCACGGGATAAAATGCAAGCCAAATGGATGAAAGACTCTTCCAGCAAGTTTATGAACCTATCAGCCTGGGGAGGTCAGTAGACGACAGAATATTTTACATTATGGTTGAGTTATGACTCTGAAGACCTCTGCACGACGCATGCTAAGAATATAACTGCAAGGCCAAGCAGGGCTGGAGGCAGATATCTTTCCATTGAAAAACAGGCAAAATGCATTCAAACTTTGAAATCGACCCTCCAAAGCACAGATGAATGGAAATGCACTATGCCAAAAACACAACAGCATGAAATTCATGGTGTGAGAAACAAGAGGAATTATCAGCACAGCAGTTCCATAATGCATGAGCAGATAAATGAAACAGAGCTAAAACTGCAATCAATCGCATAATCAGCAAGAAAGGAAAAAAACAGAATTTGTTAGATGGGCAAGCAGTGAATCTGTCGGAGTGTGTTTGCATGTTTGCACTACTGATGTAAGGTCAGAGTGTGTGTTTGCGTGTGTGTGTGTGTATATATACACATATGTGAATGTTGGTGGTGTGTGAATAGAAACATTTGGGACTGCAAGGCTGCATTCTTTCTCGCCTCTGTGGAGGGCTATCACTCCCATGCAACGCGAGTCAATATGAGCGAAAGATGTCTGTGCATGAGTGGAGTGGTGCACCACGGGCACTGATGGCAGGCCCGTCTGTGCGCGCGCGCGTGCACCGCCCTCTCCTCCCCGAGCCCCAGCCCCATCCCGCAGAGTCCCAGCGGCCTCCCGCGGACACTCACCACCTCACCAGCTCCCAGCGAGCCTTGGTGCGCTGCCGCCGCGATGCCATCCCCGCTCGCGTCCCGCGGTCCGAGTCTTCCTGCTGAACGGGAGTCGCTTCCCACAGGCGCTCCGAACCAAGAGGGATGGAGGGAGAGATAGAGAGAGAGATAGAGAAAAGGAGCCGGTGAGAGGAGAGAGAGAGAGAGAGAGAGGGAGTGGGAGGGAGTGGGAGGGGCAGGGGAGCTGCAAGCTGAAAAGCTGCAGAACGTTGGATGCTGGCACTCGGGACTCACCACAAAACAGGTCAAACCGCGGGTCAATCGCGATTGTGTTGCAGCATAAATTTCCCAGAAAAAGCTCACAGCGATCCATCTCGCACCTTCATGAAGCCTGTCGCATAATTATATGTTGACTGCTGCAGGGCTGCTGCTGCAAAAAATGTATGGGGGACACTGGTCCGTATGGTTACGTATGATAGAATTTTATATCCTTAACACAGAGTGTAACGTGCCTTAATATTGTGCTGTTTGTTTTCATTTCGTAAATTTTAACCGGTGTTATATTTACACCAGGCTTGCCAAAAGGAGCGGGCAGGCTGGGGGGGAGGGGGGGGGGGGATTGGGGATCGGTTTGCCAGACTGAAGTGACACCCTACACCCACCCCCCACTCCCCTGTCCACCCCCCGCCCCCGCCCCCCCCCCCCCCCCGCCCGCAGCTCTTACACTTTACAGCAAATCTGCTTGTGATCCATTCAGACGCGTTAAATATTAATCAGCCTCAGTTTCCGTTTCGTAGGAGGACAGTGAAAACAATAACACACACACACACACACACACACACAGACACTGACAGACGGCCGTTCGTCAGCATGGGGGATGCACCAACACAGGAGGACAGCCAAGCTTGCAGCTGCTGGTAAGGTCATTAAACTGATCCGAACTGGGGTTCTATGATAGTGTTGGGGATTTTCTAATTGGGTCGATCACGTTGCGACATTGCAGCGGTGACAGGCGAGCCTGTTTTGGCGTAATCGCCGGTGAGATTGCGTGATAACCTCACAGGACAGGGACTGCTGTAACCGAGCCCGGGCTCGGAGGCGGCCTGTGGAAACTGCCGCACCGCTTAGAGCCATTAAGGGGCAGGGAAGTGGAAAAACAGTCTGGATTAAGTTTGAGGCTTTCGCTTGTCCACAGGGAAGTCCACCATACTGCTTTTTCGGTGCAGTGGCTTTCTAATCCTCTCTTTGGTGAGGGAATGCCAGTCAGGTTAGGAGAGTGGAGATCATGTGTGCCTGTTGGGACTGCAGGACATACAGTACAGTAGCTGTGCATTTCTCCACCTATGCTGCACTCCAACTGTGCCCTCTTTTTCTGCTGTTTCTCTCACTACACAACACATGCTCACGCTCACATTCCCACATCGATACAAACATAAACACATGCACACACATGTGTATGCATACACATACACACACACACACTCAACACAAACAATCTCTCACATTTGTATATCCGAACACACGCCTACACATCACAAATGCACACATAATTACAATCCCTCTCTCTCAACTTACCCACACACACAAACCCACACACACGCAGTACTGAGGAGGCGGCCAGCTGCGCCCCGTGCGGATGTGACTGCGCACAGCTGCCCTGCGTTTGCCCAGGCGGTGAGGAGCTCCACCCATGGCAGCAAGCGGAGGAGCACGGAGCAGACCAGCACAGCCAGGTCAGAGCCAGAACCAGCAGCCTTTCTGCCAATCAGTCACCGCCAGGTCAGAGCCAATCACACCATGTTACTCTTCTCAACTGACCACTGTAAGAATCAATCACAACCCATTAATCATCTCAGCTGACAGTGCCTTATGTTATATCGGATGATCTTTTGGTGATGTAAGATGGTGCTCCCTTTACCTGCTCAATAGGCAAGCGCCAATGTTTTTAAATTGGGAACTGAAACATTTGGAACAGACCTTATACATTCAGAACAATGAAAGCAAGCTGCAGGCTAATTCAAACACTGCCATGGGTATACTGCCCCTGTCTTCACCCTTTTCTTCCAACACATCTTCTTCACCCTTCCTCTCTCTCCATTTCCCTCAACATTTATCTCCTTCTCTCTTCTCGTTCCCGCTCTCAGTCAGGGGAACGTGAGGCCTTGCCGCCATGTTCCGAGCTCCATCAGGAGCTCTCGCCAGACAGTCCGGCCGACCAGACAGAGAGAGTCTCAAACTGCGAGGAAGAGCCCCTACCGTTGCAGGACGGCCCTGACCACGCTGCGCCACCGCAGGGCGCCGCAAACCACACCCACCATCACAGCGCAGAAGCCCAACGCCGTCCGCAGAGTGAGCCTGCCGCCCTCCTGGGCCTCTCCTCACTCAACCATTCAGAGCCTCAGGGGGGGCAGAGTGAGCCTGCCGCCGGGCCGCCCTCCTGGGCCTCTCCTCACTCAACCATTCAGAGCCTCAGGGGGGGCAGAGTGAGCCTGCCGCCGGGCCGCCCTCCTGGGCCTCTCCTCACTCAACCATTCAGAGCCTCAGGGGGGGCAGAGTGAGCCTGCCGCCGGGCCGCCCTCCTGGGCCTCTCCTCACTCAACCATTCAGAGCCTCAGGGGGGGCAGAGTGAGCCTGCCGCCGGGCGGCCCTCCTGGGCCTCTCCTCACTCAACCATTCAGAGCCTCAGGGGGGGCAGAGTGAGCCTGCCGCCGGGCGGCCCTCCTGGGCCTCTCCTCACTCAACCATTCAGAGCCTCAGGGGGGGCAGAGTGAGCCTGCCGCCGGGCGGCCCTCCTGGGCCTCTCCTCACTCAACCATTCAGAGCCTCAGGGGGGGCAGAGTCCCCCCAGGTTGGGCTGATTCCTGATACAGGGAAAGGGAGACCAGCGCCTTGCTTGCGCGTGCGAGTTGGGCCACTTTTTACACAAACCTGCTGGTATTACTGTGTGCTAGCATTACTCCAGAGCAACGTCAGATGCTTTATTTGAAGGGGCTCAAATGAAGCATCTGACTCTACCACTGAATGGTCCAAGTGGATCTATCATCTGAAAATCCATTAAGAGGATGTGACCCCCATTCAATACATTTACAATTGACCGGGATCTAGAATCTCTTGTTGCTAATTAGAACCACCTATTTTTAATTGGGGAGTTCACCTTTGAGGGTTTTTAAAAAACTATATCGTTCATTGTTTTTGATTGGCCCAAAGTGTTTCTTTTTCAAGACCTGAATATGGTTGACACTTACTGCTGTACAGGGACTGGTATAGGGGAATTAAGGGTTGTGGCCTGTGTGCTTTTAATGAGATATCCCAAAACAGCTTGCTTCTGTAACATTATGTTTTCTGAAACAGAGGTTGTACATATAAACAGATTAATTTCATAGCCTTTATTCATAATTCTAAATATAAAATAGAATTTTTATATTGCGATGGTACTCCCTTCCTTCTCAATTCACAAGAGGCACAAGCTCTTCTCTCCCAGGGACCAGAGAGGCATGGTTTACATGTAGCTGGTCTGGCCAAGGTCTAGCCTGCCTGTTCATGCAGTTGCTTGTCTAATGTTACACAAGCTACCTACAAATTGAAACTGAAACCACCATTATGTCTGACTATGAAACAGAAGAGTGTTTCAGCTACATTGACAACTTCCCATTGCAGGACATATTTTCAATAGATAATAATAATAATAATAATAATAATAATAATAATAATAGAGGCATAAAATCACGTAAAAGTTGTTTTGACTTACTTGAAGTGTATTTTCTAGGTTTAGATCACAAACCCCTGAATAAAAATCATTGTAAAGCTGAAAGGTCATTGGATTCTACTGCAAATATCTGAAGTACCCTTCATAGCACACAAAAACTGAAATAAAATACTGTACTACCCCTTTAAGCAAAAGGAAGGGAATCTGGCTGTCTGGTTTGTTTATAAAATCTGTGCTGTCACACAAACCCACCATTATTACTGTGGACAGGAGCTTCACTTTGCCCTCTGTTTTTCTGTGCCTCTGGCAGGGCAGATTCCAGAGCCATGCTGGTACTGCATGAAGTCCCTGACCAGAGACACGCTAAAGAAACTCCAGGTAACTACACGGTCCTGCAGTCACCTGCCACAAAGACTCACTGTGGTCCCTGGCCTTTTTCCATTCGCCTTTTTGTCGTGGTTGCATAATTCCTCCTTCCTCTACCTGCTCCAGCTGGACTTTGAGTCCCTGAGACTGCCCCCTAAAGGAAAACGCTTCAGCTACCAGCAGGACCCCAGGCCTCACTTTGGAGTGGCCCACTCCGCCCGATCTACGCCTTTCCCCCTGTGGGGGTGTGAGGGGCCCCTGAGGAGGGAGAGGAGGCTGGAGGACGGGGATCAGATGAGCGCCTGTCCGCACTGTTACCTGGCGCTCCCACTGGACACTCTGCAGTGGCACGAGGTACGGCACAGGGAGAGACTGGAGCAGTGCGTGCTTTCACTAAGGGCACAGTGCCCCACTAGCGGCCCACTGCCAGCCCATCGGCATTTTGCTAATCGTCACTATGGCAGTCTGCTAGCGGACAGCTGAAACGAGGTAGCTTGGGTAAGAACTGGCTGTTAAGAGCCTGAGAAATAGTTGTTGAATGTCCCTGCCACCAGTGGACTGCTGTAGCAACTATTTGCAAAATGGCTGTGGGCTAAAATCTAGCATCAGTGGCAGTCTGAAAAAAGGCCCCTTCAACACCCACCCACAGCCCAATCCACACCCAGAACTGTTGTCCTTCTTGTCTTTTTTGTTAGTCATTTGTCAAATGTCTCAGATCTGACCTCACCAAACAGGGATTGAGCAGTTTGCTGTTCTCTCCCCCCATACGCTCATCACCCTCCTATTCTCTGTTTCCAGACCAAATGCCTAGTATTTGAAGGCCTGAAAACCTCTTGTGGTAAAGAAGCAAAGTGAATCAGCTGAAGCCATACAGATGAAATGGTGTGTATTTACTTTTGGTTTAGTATGAGTACATTACAGATAAACCCTTAAACTCTTGTAGTCACCAATTATCGTGAGGTCTGGTCCAAAATAAGGAACTTTTATTTTTTTAATAGGTTTTGCAAATTCACACATTACACAGTATGCAGTCCGGTCTAGTAGGTGCAGTGGTTATGCAAATACCTAAAAAAACATTAACTATATGACACAGAATGGTGAATTATAAATAATCATAAATATTTTAATTTGATCTCTTACAGGACAACAAACCAGACCAAATGGGTGAAGAGGAGCGACATTAACATACATGCAAACAAACCTCAGCAAAGAATACACCTGACTTTGAATATCTATCCATATCTTTAGGTCAACTCTGTATCCTTAATGCTGACAGTATCATTTCCCTTCCGGTGAAGCTAACACATTCCAAATTCTACAACCCGCCATAAGCTACTATTATACAGCATCAGTAACCATTACTAACCAAATCCTCCTGTAGCTAACCAAAATGGAAGGCAAAAGGAAATTGAGGGCTGGACATGTGGTTAGTCTATTATACAATATATAACTTCACCTTATCTATGCTGAGACAGGACAGAAGTGGCTATTAGAAATGAAAAGGTATTATACAAATATGGCGGTCTTTTTCAATCTGTGACTTTGTTATCCCTTGAAAGACATTGATTGATCCATCCATTAATCAGAAAGTTCAGTGTACCATGAACTCTAGTGAGATTAATACATTCAACACTGCAGACAACAAAGCCCGTCTTGTTCAATAATACAGTACTCAGGTCCTTTAAATTTCCTACATTATTTAATAACATTTTTTGATACTTGTAGTTTTGTTGTGTTTTAAAAACTACAACTACTTTGAAACACGAATATACAGTTGTAATATAGTTCCATTGTGCAATAGAATTTTGATTTTGGGATACTTTTTTCTCACTGTTGTAGTCACTTTTGAAAATAATATTACTGTAGGACATAACTTCTGAATGTTGGAATATTGTATACAAAAATTTCCTTACAAAATGGTTGGCATTATTTATTACATGGTTCAAGTTGTTATATTAGATTTTTTTTTTTTTTGCTAATAAATTGCAATTGGTATTAAAATATGTTTTTTTTTGTTTGTTTGTTTTTTTTACCACCATTACCTTAGATAGCCAAGGTTGGATACCTGCAGTTGCTATGGGTTTTTGGGCCACAACAGAACTCAGTACCATCTTAATACAGATTCTAAAAAGCTACCAGACATTTGTACAAATGTATCAACAGTAGCAGGTTCCTATTATTGCAGAAATGGCTGTGAGCCATTTAACCAGTGTTAATTCTGAAACTCCATTACAGTTCTCTGTCCTTAAGCGTTCCCTTTCTGTGGCAGCAATTACTCAATTATTCATGGTCATTTAATTGACTAAAATATCACATACAAGATACATAAACTAAATGCTACCAAGGCATTAAATTAATGATATTAGTAAGTGTCATAAAACCACACGAGTGTGGCTGTTTAACTAATAGTTTGCAAATTACCAACCAAACAGAGGTTCCTACAATCAATTAGAATAAGCTGAGGCAGAATGCTTATGATATAGTGCAGATTGGCTACTCCTTGGACTGATAGAAATGATAATTAATTTTTGACCAGTTGTACAGTTACTGCCCATTCAGAAATATATTCAGAAACATCATTAACTATGTCAGCTAACAGGAACAAAGTTGTAAAAGAATGAAATTAGCAGTACAAGTCAGTTAAAAATGAGGTCTCACAATGAGCACATTGATGTGGGTGTTTAATGCAACATGAGATCCAAATAGTGCCAGAATTGTCGGTGCATCAGCTGCAAAATAATTTACTTCGGCAATGCGAACAGTGCCAAAAATGATGGCAACATATGCCAGAAAATTGACAAACTGCATTGACAAAGAGAAACAGCGGTTGTAAGTTGCAAATTGCCAACAGGGACAGATGGACACTTAACAGGACAGTTGATCACTGCACAACTACGGACTTAAAAACGAGCAAAGAATTGAATCAACACCTCTGTGACCCAGTCTCAAGAAAACCTGTGTGTTGTGAACTTCACAAATCTGGTATTTATGGCAGGGCCACTATTCCTCCTTCATTTCCCAAAAAACCAGAGAATTTCCTTCTTGAAGAATGATCCAATATCCCACTACAGACAGTTCAAAACTATCATTCCAAGAAGGAACAAAGCTGTTCTGAAGGCAAAGGGTGACCCTACTCATTATAGTCTGTTACTTAGTTTGATATTCATATATTTGTTAGATGTTATTATTATTTTGTCCAACTGCTGGACATTATTAGTTACTTTTGGAAACAGCTACAGTTTTACAGGTGGAAACATTGCTTCTTCAGAAAATTTTACTATTTCACACCAACAGAGTCAAGAAAATGTTAGGATATTAATATAACCGGCATAACAAAAATGATGAGGAACATTTTCAATTAAAAGAAAAAAGACTCATACTTTCCTAAAAGCAAATTCCTTGAAAAGGGATTTAGTTATGGCTAGCTAGGCAACCCAAAGCATGTCTTATTGGTGTTAGGCTTATATATTTCCACGAAACCCTGGCCTGGTTTAAAAAATAATAATAATAAAAAACTACTTTTATAACTAATTCAGCGTCGTCTTTGACTGCATTTGCTGAGAAGGCTTGATGTTTGTTGTCCAAATTATATTCAAAGGCTGCGCATGAGCGACATTCTTCAGGTCCCTAACTTAATCTAACCCAATATATACACCTCATCCATTGCGGTAAGAGACCTCTCACAGTTAGACCAGTGAAATTACACATGCACATTAAATCTGCACACCCGTCTCGTCTAATAAGATGCCACCTGATTCTTGTATAGCCAATACAATTATTTACATTTCAAGAACACTGACCAATGAAAAATGTGTCGTCGAAGTCAGACAGACTCCATTGGATACACTGATAAATATAGTAATGCAATTGGTCATCTATTTCATTAATATTAAACAAACTGATTGTGAATACAATCAACTGGGCCAATAGATTGGACCGTCGACATGTCCTCATGACATGTCCTAATGTAATATTCATGACTTCCCGCTTCAACAACAGAATCTGTGATTGTGCGGTCGCTAAGTTTTTGACCAGGTAGTTTTGGTCCACAATTTTAAGTCGTCATTCATTGAATACAATTTGCTTTGAGTAGTAATCTGTTATATTTATCTATTATACACGTAATGTCGTCTTTATGTAAACCGTTTTCAGTGTCCGAAGCACCGTGTGATCGCATTAGTATGAGACGAAGATGCTCCCAGCAATCGCATCCCGCTACATTGACCCAGAGTCCATCCCCCCGTTTGTGTGCTGTGTCTGGCGCGGTGATGTCGTGTTGTTCCCCGGAAATCTACACATGGGGTTCGCCAAAGAGAACGTTATCAGCTGCGGCGATCGGGGGGAGAAAGATAACACATCCAGGGAAAGCAATTTTAGCAGGTATGTTCTTTGATTGTTTGTTTCCCTACGCCTAGACAAACCAAATAATCGCAGTCTGTCGCCACGGTTGCAAGTCACTTCATACAGCGACCAATGAGGTGCGTGGAATGATCTAAGCTACATCTTGGGCATTATCCTATTATTCAGAATTTTATTCAAAGACTAAGGATAGTGAAATTCAATATATCCAGAGTTAGCTACATAGCTAGCCACTGAGATGTCAAATATTTTGTACCGGAATTGTAACGAAGCTAATTGCATGAAGAAATGTCTGTGTGCCGCTGTTGAAGCTAACCTGTACTCTTGCATTGCCAAATGATATACAATTTCAGTGCATTAACACCCTTCCACAACATATCATTGATCGGAAGCTACATTGCCCACGAGGAGCTGCACTGCAGACCCTGTTTTATTTTTGTAATTTTAGGAGCGCATTGCTCGCATACCTTCCACTGGCTTCTAAACCAGCGTCACGCCCATTCTTTATTCTTGCACGGGAGGGAGTGGGGGTTGTAGTTAAGAGTACCGTATTAGTTTAATAGTTATACTCGTTTCTATTTGCAGCCAAATTTTCACCAGTGATAACAACAGAATGCTTCTGGGAACAGTCATTGCCAAGCAGGAGTTAAAACAGGAGTTGTATTTTAGAACTACAGTACCGTTAACCCCACAGCAGATTGAATGTACAGTCATTGTTCTGACCTGGAGGATATAATCTTTTCTCATGTACTCACAGGTGGAATCGCAGGGGGCATTGAGATCTGCATAACATTCCCCACAGAATATGTGAAGACACAGCTGCAGCTGGATGAAAGAGCCAACCCACCCAGATACAGGGGAATAGGTGAGAGCAGTTAAAGGATAGTGGAGGGGGGTAAGGTTTGGGGGGGTGGAGCACATGAATTGGCACGGGGAGAGACTGAGGGGGTAACTGTGGCTCTCTATGTACATTGAATAGGCAGGCCACATACTTGGGCCTAAACAGCAGTTTTGGGGTGAGCTCAATTTCAATTAAGTCAATTCAGAAAATTAAATGAACTTCAATTTATGACTTGAAAAAATAGTCATGAATTGAATTGAATTTCAGTTCATTTCATGAATTGACCAAATTGAAAATGGAGTCCAACCCTGCTGATCAGTGTGTGTGCATGCATGTGTCCCCAACCTTTCCATGTCTCCCCAACTGTAGGACACTGCGTGAGGCTGACAGTTCAGGATCACGGTCTGCGGGGTCTATACCGAGGCCTTAGCTCACTGCTGTATGGGTCCATTCCAAAAGCTGCTGTCCGGTAAGGCCCAAAGCGCACACACACACACACACAAACAAACAATGTGCTCTTTGAAAGACAAAACATTAAGACAAATGCACAAAAAGCAAGTTGGAAGGGAGGGAGGGAGGACAGTACTTCAGCATATTTGCGAAGGGCCACGGACTCTGCTTCTTAGTGTCTGCGCTCGACCCCCACTCCAGGTTTGGCACCTTTGAGCTGCTAAGCAACCCCATGCGGGATGCTAACGGTCGCCTGGACAACACTCGCAGCCTGCTGTGCGGGCTTGGGGCGGGCGTGGCTGAGGCCATCATGGTGGTCTGTCCCATGGAGACCGTCAAGGTGAGCAGAGTGGCAGCAACAGCACCATTTCCTGTGTCCTTCGCAGCTGTGAACGGCCCGTGTCTGCGGTCCTAATTTCCAGACATTTTGGTCTGTTTCTGGGATTGGTCACATTTGCAGTGACCACATAATTTCCTTTTATTGTCAATAGTCTTATAGCCAAGAAGGTTTATAATGTACAACAGTGAGCTGCACTTGCATGATGAATTCTACAGTAGTTTCTGTGTGTGTTTCTCTTGCCTCAAGCTCCCATGGTTCATTGCACAGCCTTGCGAATCATTTTTGCTGACGTTGACAGAATTTGTGAAAGGATCATGAAATGAATATATTTGGTATATATTACTACCACAATAAACTTAAATAACACATCTATTTAAGAAAATGAATACAGATGTTGTCCTATTAATATATTGTGAATTTTGAAAGATTAAAATATGTGTAAGTGTATTCCCCTTTTATGTGTTGTAATATTGTGAAGTGCTTTGAGATGAGCGTTTCAAATTATGCTGTATAAGGTTTATAATCATTCTCATTCTCATTCTCCCCCTCTCTCAGGTGAAGTTCATTCATGATCAGTGTTCCCTGCAGCCACGTTACAGGGGGTTCTTCCATGGCGTGAGGGAGATCATCAAAGCCCAAGGTAAGAAGCATTTGTGTTGAAGTCACGGGCACTGGAAAAAAAACGGATATTAATTTCTACTCTTCGATTTTTGCTTTGCAAAAGGTCCATATTTCTAGGTCCATATTTATAAAGTTCCTCAAAGTAGGAGTGCTGATGTGGAGTCAGTTTTGCACTTCTGATTGCAATGCATTGCAATGTAATGTAATGCAAGTTATAATGTGAACAGGGGAACCCTGACTCTAGATTAGCTTTTGTATGCTTTATCAATATGCGTGCTGGTTATATGGTGCAGTAGCCAAATCCAATCACAGTATTTATATTGGGGGGGGTGGGGGGCAAAATCAAATGATGTTACACAACAGCTGATAGCGGGACAGAATGTTCAGTAATAACGGCAAATACCAGTGGCCCCTGGAGACATTTAAGGTCTGAAAATCAGTATTCCTAATTACCTGGCGAAAATCTGGAAATATATTTAGCGCATGTGTTGCCAGTGTGTGACAAGAAACGTGCCATTTCCTAGGAATCCGAGGAACTTACCAGGGCTTGACGGCAACAGTGTTGAAACAAGGCTCCAACCAGGCTATTCGCTTCTATGTCATGAACTTGCTCCGCAACTGGTATAAAGGTAGGGGTGGCTACTTTATTTAAAGTAGGGAGCTAAAATGGCTGTGCTATATATTTAGATCAGTTTTGGTCTCTGTTCTATTCATGTATACCTTTTGTTTGGTGAGAGCAGTAAAGGCCAATGGAGGGGGCTGGGGGTACTAGATGTTATATACATTACGTTACATTTATTTGGCAGACACTTTTATCCAAAGTGACGTACAATAAATTCATACCAAAGGTCATTGTAACAACTACAAAACGCAGGTCCAATAAGGTACAATACTTATTTTGTACAGTTATGCATAGCCATGAACACATTAAGTCCAGTTCACAGAGTGAACATTAGTCTGACCTAACCTATGCTAAGTCAAACTAGGAGGATATAAACAACATAACTACATAAACCGTAGTGCAAATGGTCGCAAGTAATTTTCAGTCAATGGACCTGCCCTGCAAATGAAAACAGGAGCATGCGTGCAGAAGGAGACACAGACATCCGCAGTTTGACCACAGGTCGTGTCCCCTAGGCGATGACCCCACACGCGAGATGCACCCCGTGGTGACGGCAGCTTTCGGAGCGACAGCTGGGGCCGCAAGCGTGTTTGGGAACACGCCCCTCGACGTGGTCAAGACCAGGATGCAGGTGTGTGCGTGTGCGGTTCGACGACGGTCGTGGCCCCGGGCCAACAAATGTGGCGACGTGGTCAGCTGAGCATCAGCGAGAGTGACCCCGATCTGACCTTACACAAATAAATGGTTGTGAATGCCTGACTTTAAACAATGTGGAAAACAAATGCCCCATTTGGGTCAGTAAGTGTGGCGATAGTATTATGCTTAAAAAAGCGCATGTTTCTAGTTCAAATTAACACAAGCCTCCAGCCTCTCCTTGAGCATGGACTAAAGCACGTACTGCACTCCACAGTACATCCTTATCTTTGTGTAGCAGCTCATCTTATTTAACATGGAGAAAATGCACCATACAGTGGTTTAGAGAAAATAACTGGACACAATTCCAAACCTAGAATTATTTGCATATTTAAGAATTTAAGCTTATAAACTGCAACAGTGCTTCTACAGTTTCACAATGAAGGGAAACATTAGAACAACACTGCATCTGGTGTTGTAGAAAGTGAAAATAATGATAAAAAAGAGAGGTGGAGTTAAAGGACGCTTTTACTGGGAATATTATTTTTTTAATGCATTTGTTGTT
The DNA here is from genome assembly GCF_013347855.1 of Anguilla anguilla. Taxonomy (NCBI): domain Eukaryota; kingdom Metazoa; phylum Chordata; class Actinopteri; order Anguilliformes; family Anguillidae; genus Anguilla; species Anguilla anguilla. The sequence continues at coordinate 27,196,422 of NC_049209.1, forward strand.
TATGGTGCAAGTCACTTTGGCCAATGGCATCAGCTAAATTGAGGCAATATAAAATAAGACTTAGCCCACGCTTCAGATTTTCCTGTGGTTTGCACAAAAATACAGCAGGTTTTTCTCAGATTTCGGAATTCGCATTCAATATGGAATCCATGCCCACAGACACAGCACAGCAGATGTGTTGCTGCCAGCTGTCCAAAGTGAACCAGCAGTTATCTGTAGAGGAAGCTCAAAGAGCACCTGATCAGCATTTCTAGCCTGGCACTGACTACTTCACTCTGGAGTGAACCTGATTATTGAAGCTGCCCCCTCAATAGGGGGGTGCTGATCCATGGGGAAAAGACCCAAAGGAGCCTAGCGAAATACAAGGTTTACATTTCGTTCAGGAAAAGTACTAGTTCAGCTGGTTACATTTAAACCATTTGAAAAACCTTTTGCACTTCATGGAATATGCACGTTGAGGTAATCTTAAAAAAGAAATGGTTCAATTTTAATTAAATTTTTTTTTTTTAAGCATTTTACACTTGGTCACGCACAATCAGTAACCTGGAGGTCTGACAAAAATAGGGTCTATCCCTGGTGTGTGTGTCTGTTTCTGAATAATTTGCTTTTTGTTTTTTAAGGGGTTGGAGGCTCACAGATACAGGAACACTGTGGACTGTGCCTTCCAGATACTGCGCAATGAGGGGCCACAAGCGTGAGTGTTGCAACTGGCCCCCTCCAGCCAAAACACAATGCACACCCACAGATAGATACAAGCATATACACACCCTCTGCTGCCCCATAGCCTGAACTGTCAGGCTCGTAACCGAACACCATAATGACTAGGCTGACATTCTGATCTAAGTACACCCAATTTCTAAAGTTGTGATTTGCCAATAACCCGATGGTCAGTTGTTACTTCTAATGAACCAGGAAGTAATCTAGGCAGGGCAGGGCTCCAATCGGAGGGCGAGATTCAACCACAGACCTGTATAACTCAATGCTGGCTAAAACCAGCTAACACCAATCAGACTGCATGATCTTTATCAGAAATGAATACTCCAGCTTCCCGTTCCATGTGCTCTATTGGGGAACGACTAACAGCTACCCTTGCTTTGTGTGCCAGGCTTATAACTCTCAGCTGTAAGTGTTGTGGAAAAGACAAAAGAAAGAACATTTAACCTGCCCATCAATATTTTCAAACCAATTGCAAAGCAGAGAAGACAGGTTTAAGCAGGAGGAGGAGATTCAAAAGTGGCAGTTTAAAAAACTGAGACGCAAGGAAGTGGTTGAGCAGTGAGAGGGGGTGTGCACGAGATGCATCACATTTCTGCAAATCGCCTAATTGAGAATCTGACCCGTGACTAGGCTGTTCCTAGACAGGAAGGTGAGTGAGTCTCGAGATCTGAGGGTCTGGGTTCTGAGAACAGCTATCCTCTAACCTCCTCCTGCGTGGGATTCTTCTGCAGGTTCTACAAGGGCACAGTCCCACGACTGGGGAGAGTGTGCCTGGACGTGGCCATAGTGTTCGTCATCTACGAGGAGGTTGTCAAGATGCTGAACAACGTCTGGAAGACAGAGTGAAGAAAACACTGAGGGAGAGAGGAGAACGGGAGGGAGAGTGGGCGAAGGAGAGAGCGAGAGACAGAGAAGAGAAGGAGATGTGGGGAGAATGACCGGGGAGTGAGGGAAGTGGGTAGGAGGGAGAGGGGAAAGAAGGAAAGGGAGATGAGAGAGGGAGTGAGAGAAGGACGGGGGCTAGACAGGTATAGAGGGAAAGTAGCCATGTTTGTACGCACAACGATTTAACAAGTTTTTCTAACTCAACATAGGGAGATGTGCGATTGATTGACGAGCACGGTTTCCTTTTGTGTCTTTTTCACCTTAACCACCCCACACACCAAGTGTCTTCAACTTCACCAGGCTTTTACAAAGTAATTCAGTAACTGAGCAGTGGGAGTCTACTCCGCTCCACAGAGAAGTACTTATCAGCACATGTGCATATGAGGTCCGAGATTAGTGCTAACAGCCACTAAACTCACCCCACCAGACTAAAAACTCTTCAGGGGCACAATTCTTTGTACCTTTATGTGAATGTCATTTGTCTATATGTGGCCACAAGCGTTGAGTATTTATAATCGTTTCACTTTGTTTTCCCCGTAAAAAGGCCTTTGGTGTAAGAATTCCATGCATGACGAGTGCATCCATGGCATTCATAAACCAGCAAAACTGGGCGCATCTTAAGCATGTCTTACGAGTGAAAACCTAGGCTGTTTACTTTGACAGCGTACCAGTCAGACAGCTGAAGCCATTAAGTAGCACTGGGCAGCACTTTATGGCATTGGCGTTCAGAGGTGTTGGCAAAACTGTTAATGTTGACATGAATTCTAGATGTTGCTTTTGATCTAATGTTGGTTTTTTCCAAGGGCTTGTCCTGTTCTGAAGCCAGTGCAGCTAAACGCATGAGTGCAAGCCTTTAATGGAATGTTCTAGAGCTGGGATGAGTCGTCTCAGCTCGTATGCTGGCTTCTGGTCTGCCTCTGCTTCCACCTGTTCACTGGAGTTAATTTGGTTAGTAAGTCAGACACCCTGCTGTTCCAGGTAAACATCACGTCCTAACTGGAAAGTATACTTTAAAAGGAAATTGACTGCGCGACTATTTCAGCCTGTGGGATTACTTCTTGGAATCGCTCCCACGAGTTGAGCGCTCTCTAATAGCCTAACTGAAAACAGAGGCTCAGATTGGTAGTTCTTCTCAAATTAGCTTTTACACCTGCGATGACACAGAAGTCTTATATACCCAAGCCTGTAATCAGCACAAAGAGTCATTTCACTGATGAAGGCAGTATGCCAAAACCTTTGAATGCTTTCAGAACTTGGGCCCTCCAAAGAATACGACTGCCCATCCTAGCTTTAGAGATAAGACCATCTGATTCTTTAGAGAGACGAAGGAAACTTCACTCCTCCAAATATTCACAGCCTCATGCAAAGCCTTCATTGATGTGGCCTTTAGCAGTCTACGCAACACCCGCACGGGCGTGGCCAGCTCCACCGCCTGTTGCCATTTTCAGAAAGACTTACACAAAATGAAAAAAAAAAGTTGACAGTGGCTTTCTAGGATTGTGTCCTTTGCTTTATTAACAGTTTTTTCTTGTGCAGAATGCAGTGTGGATAAAACTTGTCCAGCAACGTCTGGATCTTGTAACGTATTTGTGTGCTTCAGTACTGAACAGGGATGAAGAAATTCAGAAAATATGCGGATTTCCCCATTTCAGCACGCAGCACCTTCAGTAATTATGACATCAAGTCGCTGTGCTCCATTAAGTGAAAACCTATTCACATGATTGACAACCCATGATTAAATGTAATAAATGCTAACTTTGTGGATTGTGAAATTAAAAAAAAAAAATCTACACAACACGGAGAATTTGAGTTGTTGCTGAACTCTGAAATGCAGAAAACTGAATATCCGCTGAACTCTTTCGCCTCCTGACTGAAATGCGCAATTGTGTTCCGCCAGCAGCCTTACAACAAGTGCAAGCCTCTGAAATGTATTCCACATATCCTCATTTTCACCCGGATCTGAAGTGTACTACTTCAGGACTGAAATGGCTGAATAAACTGAAAAACCTGTATTGTGTTGACTCATTCCTGCTGGTGACCAATAAGCCATGTGCACAGCAGTCCTGAATTCACAGAAAGGGACGTAGTATTGTATAATACACCAGCTATGTTTACACAAAACGTCCGTATGACTTGCGGTTCTAATCTCCCACCCAGCACGTTCTTTAGGATTGAATGCCACCGTCCACACACCTCTCATAAAGCTTGAGCACAGAACTTCATTCCGTTTCCTGGTTTGGCCTCAACATTGCACTATATTTTTAATAAGACTACAACTTTTTAGTCACATAAAAACCTTTAACCTCCTTTAGGGCATGATGCAATAATTTCTTCTTGCATTTTAATTGGGTATTAAGCCACATGTTAAAGATGCTTTTTTAAATTTATGAACAGGAAAAACATCTCCTTTTGATGTAAAGTATACCAGACACGGGGGTGTCAATTCTCTGCACTCACTTGAAGATTACATTTGATTAGCAGCCCAGTAGTCACGACTGATATGTTAAAATGCCATGTTAGTTAGTATAAAACCAAATCTTCCTCTAGTGGGCAGAATGAGGACTTTGTTGCTTCCAAGATAAGAAATAATTTTAAATTTCAAATTTAAAAAAAGGCTTCAAAATATTTTTCTTTGATTCTTTGTCATAACCATTACACTTGACATTGACTTTTTAATGACATTTTATATCCACAGCTAAGTCTGATATCAGTAGACCTACACATGTGTAACAAGCTCTGTCAAGCTGAAAAATACTTTGTGACTCTCAAAGACCCCAGAGAACTGGAGTCTGCATTTATTCAAAACTGGAATGAGGAGTGGGGACCAATGGGGGAGCCCACATCTGATCTGTATTTATTCAGAAAATGAGTAAATACAGAGAGACACTTACACAAGACAAAACAAAGATGAGTTTGCGACCTCATCCATATCTATTTCCAAGATATAACCTCCAGAGACAGTAAGGATTAAGGTAAGGTGATCGGTGAGAAGCTGCGGTTCGATTACCCTCACCTCCTCTGACTTTGTCACATGACTTGACCTCCAGGCAGTGAAGGTCTTTATCACTCGGCAGAGAGGTGCATTGAAGGTAAAAGGATAAGGTTCACTCTGTGCTCCTTAAAAATGACCAGAGTCCCCTTGGCACTCCGTTTGTGATGCAGGGCGACGCCAGGTTGCGAGGAGTTGGGCAGGTGTAGTTTTCACAGGGTGTGTATAGCTGCAGAAGGGCTACCTCCTCCATCTGAGAAAAATGAAATGGAAGTGAAGTCAAAACAGAACAGAGCTGAACAAAATGGCCTTGGGAAAGGACATTTCGATATTTTGACCGGTCAGAAAAACTGGAACTGAAGTCACTCACATCCTAAGACACTTGTCCTTCCCACCGCTGGCTACTCTCTGTCCATCTGGACTCCAGTCCACAGCAAAGACCTTAAAACACACACACACACACACACACAGGGTTCAGTGTCAGAAATGGCCCAATAAAAAGAGGGCAGACTCACTTTGGCGCAGACCTCCGAGCCTGGCAGTGACCAGCAGGGGGCGCTCACCTCATCGGCGTGCCCAGGCAGGTCCACGCTCAGCTTGCCCGTCTTCACGTCCCACACTTTCAGGGTGCTGTCGCTGCTTCCGCTCACCAGAAGCCTGCTGTCGGCCGCCCAGGCCACCTGGTACACGGCCGCCACGTGCCCCCTCAGGGAGGTCAGGTACCTGCGGAACACAGCCCCCGACACTAAGCACCTCCAGAGCCAAGCGCAGGCAGTCACACAGCAAGAGCCGCCATGTTACCAGCCTCTACCTGCCCGGTTTATAGCTCTCCGTCATAAGCAAGGGCAGTGTACACAGCAGGGACGTAAATCACACACATTTCTGACCGTCAACTAGCTGCTGTCCTAATAGGGCAATTACAGACTAACCACTTTTTAACTGTTTGACGTTAATGAGAACACACTTGAATCAGAGCAGATCATTTTTCGCTGATCAGTGTTTTCACTGAGCTTTTCAAAATCCTTCCACACGGCATTCTTTTGCAGGCTGCCCATCTTTTCAATTGACGGTAAGTAAATCGAACGACAACAAGCCAAACGACAACGTCCACACCCCTCTATTACCCATTTCGAGTAGCACCCCAAGTAACATTTGGTGATCTTTTATTTTGGACGGTTTGAGACTAAAAATGTCCAGGTGCCAAGTTGCTAATCCAAGTGCTCAGTGACGTCACATGAACTCGGGACTAAGGCGCAGGGAGAGGCTCAAAGCAGCACTTCTATAGGGGCACAATGCTTTGTACCCTCATGTGAATGTCGTCAGTCTATATGTGGCCACAAGCATTGAGTATCTTTTATCATTTCACTTTGTTTTCCTGGTAAAAGGCCGTTGGTGTAAGGATTGTGCATCCATGGCATTCATAAACCAGCAAAACTGGGCGCATCTTAAGCTTGTCTTAACGAGTGAAAACCTAGGCTGTTTACTTTGACTGCGTACCAGTCAGCCAGCTGAAGCCATTAAGCAGCACTGGGCAGCACTTTATGGCATTGGCGCTCAGAGAGGTGTTGGCGCAAGGAAGCGCGTCACTCACTTGCCCGTCTTGCCGTCCCAGATCTTGATGGACTTGTCGAAGGAGGCGCTGGCCAGCAGCCGGGTGTCGGGGGAGAAGAGCACCTCGTTGATGAGGGCGTGGTGACCCGTCAGGCGAGCCAGCGGCTTCTTCTCCTCCGCGGGGTTCCACAGGAACAGGGTGAAGTCGTCAGAGCCCGACACCAGCCGCTCCGTCCCCTGGCCCTGAGAGACAGCGTGGGGAGGGGAGAGAGAGAGCGAGAGCGAGAGAGAGAAGAGAGGGAGGGGGAGAGAAACAAGGACAGGAGAGAGGAGGTAAGGAGGGAGGGAGAAAATGTTTGACATCGATGTGCACTCTATACCCTCACATCACGCACCACTACAAACACACAAACAGCACACTTACCCTCACACTGTTGTATCTCTGCAGGGCTTTCTCCTTCAGCTCCTCCACTGCAGAAAACACACAAACGTTCCTTCTGAGCCCGACGAATGCATGTCTTTAAAATAGCATCCCATGAATATGTACACACAAACACACACAAAACGCACATCGATGAAGGAGCACAACTGATCTGGTTCCCTTTAGGTTCAAGAGCTGTATGGGGAAGGACACCTTCCTGTACTCAGCTGCCATTCTGTGGAATGGGCTACCAATGAGCATTAAGATGATTAACTCTGTAGTTAGCCTCAAGTCCTCATTGAAAAAATGGCTGAGTGGCCGTCTGCCCTCTGAAATGAGCAGCATGGAACAGTAGTTATTAGGCTGATGTTCTTGGTACAGCACTTTATCTGCATTGTATATTGTTATGATTGCATGGATTTAATTGTTGATTGTGATTGGAAGATTTGTGATTGAATATTTATTAGGATGATGTTCCAGGTATTTTTCAATTGAGGAAATTGGGACCAGTACAGCACTTTACCTGAACTGTAAATTGGAATGTTTATGGATTAATATTGTTATACATTGTATTGTGATTGATCTTTCTTTTCAAATGAAATGATGTATGTTTAGAAGCCCGTTGGCTGCCTTTTCATGATGCCCCTTCAACACCCTCCATACCCATACCCCACCCCAAAAAAAGGACCATAATGGAAATAAGCCTTTGGGCTTTATTGTGTTTTTATCTTTTTGATGATTTCTGTATCCGGGGCATCTCTGGCTAGAGGGGCCACTTGTATTTTAATGATCAATAAAGAATTTCAATCAATCATTCAGTCAATCAGTCAATCGACCAGGCATGCTACATAGTGGTGAAGGCGGCACTGACGCGATCCAGGGAGATCCTGGGCGTTGACGGTGGCGGTTGCGGGTTCGAACGCTCCAGTCCGGAGAACGTAGTCGGTACTGAGTGCCAGAGTGTTAACCCAGTGGGCGTGGCCCTGCAGGGTGCGGCACTGCACCCCCTGAAACACAGAGCGTGATAGAAACCCTGAAACACACTCATGGCCAGCATTTCACTCCCTGAAACTGACACATAACACAGAGACACTAGTGCAGCACAGACTAAACTGGACAAACAAAAAGACACTCGCTCACTGAAACAGGTACTAGTTATACTGTGCTTGCTGAAACAGGTACTAGATATACACCCCTGAAACAGTTACCCTTCTACACCCCTGAAACAGTTACCCTCATACACCTCCGAAACAGTTACCTCTAGTACACCTTGTACTACAAAATACAAATTCATATTGAATAAGTAAAACACTAAGGCACCAACATAGATGTGCTGGTTTGCGTAAAAGCAACACACTTTCTACATGCACACACACACGCAGACACACTGGTGGTTTCCCTAGAAGTGACATGATGTTGCACGTACAGGTACACATACATGAATAGCAATACACACACATGCGCGCACGCACACACACACACACACACACATACACACACACACACACTCCCTCTCTCTCAGACCGCCCTTACATCTTTGGCCCTCCACACTTTGATGGTCCTGTCCTGAGAGGAGGTGAAGAGGAGCCCATCCCCGCCCCACTTCACGCAGGTGACTGACTGAGTGTGTCCCGTCAGGATCTTATCACTGCGGCCCAACACCGTGTCCCAAATCCGCACCGTGCAGTCTTTAGAGGAACTGGCAAGGTACCGGCACTCCGGGTTACTGGAGGAGAGGGAGGCGGAGAATCAGTACGCTAGAGGGGGAATCAGAGAGAGAGGGAGGGGGAGACAAAATGACAGTATGACAGAGGGGAGAGAGAGGGGGAGAGAGAATGAAAGGGAGAGAAAGAGACTGACCTAGGGCGGGGAAGGACAAGTCTGACAGAGGAGGGGAAAGAGGAAGAGGGAAGGAGCAAGAGACTTTTTATGCTGAAAGACAGACTGGTTTAAGGTGAGAAACAGAGGATTGGAGGGAAACAGGCAGAGGACTGGAGATGGGACAGTGTGAACAGAGAGAAAGACAGAAAGACCAACCACAGTATGGACACCATATGATCAAATGTAAATTAATAATAGCATCAAATCTAAGAATGAGGCAACATTCTTAATCAGAATGTGATCTTAGATCACATGTCTCACCCATTCTAACAACAACTAAACCTCTTCACCACATCTGCATGCTGTACATACTGAATTGCCGCCACATGATTCGTTGTTTGGAAGAGCAGGCTATTTGCGTTAACAAGCAGTTGCACCTAATAAAAGTAGGCACTGAGGGTATATATGTATAAATAAACAAAATATTTCAATCAGTAAGTTTATAAATAAAGCACAAACCCCATGATTTTAATTCTATATTCAGGGTTTCTTACTAACCTTTTCTTGCTCTCCTACAGCCCAGTGAAAGGAAACAAAGAACTGAACACGCTCAAAACACTCACAGATGCAGGGGTTCCCAGCACAGCCATGTGATCCACTTGGTGTGTCCCGTCAGGGTCTTCCCAACCTGCTGGCCCGTGCTGGGGTCCCACAGGAATATCTGGGGGGGGGGGGGGGACAGCACCGTAACACGGTTACTCAGGCCACGCCCTCCCACCCCCGTGGATACACGGGCAGACGTCCTCATAAACCTCTGTACATACAGCTACAGACGTCCTCATAACCCTCTGTACATACAGCTACAGACGTCCTCATAACCCTCTGTACATACAGCTACAGACGTCCTCATAACCCTCTGTACATACACCTACAGACGTCCTCATAACCCTCTGTACATACAGCTACAGATGTCCTCATACACCTTTCTGTTCACATAGCTACAGACATCCTCATAAATCTCTGTACATACAACTACAGACGTATTCATACACCTTTCTGTACATACAGCTACAGACGTCCTCATAAACCTCTGTACATACAGCTACAGACGTCCTCATAACCCTCTGTACATACAGCTACAGACGTCCTCATAAACCTCTGTACATACAACTACAGACGTCCTCATACACCTTTCTGTACATACAGCTACAGACATCCTCATAAACCTGAACATGTAGTAGTCAGGGACCGCTGATGTTTTTCAAGTGCACGTTTGCTGCAGTGCTGGCTACCTTCTGTTCTTTCACTCCATATTAAATCAAATTGTGAAATCAGTAAATGAGTTTACAGCTTTATAAAGTGGAATAATATTTTCAAGTAAAACTCCTCTTTTTGTGTTATTGTAGGTAGACATTGAAAATAAAAGTTTATAATTTGGTTTGTTATTCAATTAATCTATATATAGTAACTGAATTCTTCTTCTAAAAACCACAGGTGGCCCAATACTTTTGGCCTATACTGCACATTCTGATATTCTACTGTTAATTAGTGCAGCTTCCAGTTGTTCTGAGAAGGGGGCGAGACGGCCACACACACACCTGGCTGTTCTTGCACCCAGAGGCTAGCTTCTTGCCGTCAGGTGACCAGGCGATTGAGAGAACCCAGTGAGTGTGTCCTGAAAGAGAGACTCCCATGTCACCGCCTCTCCAGGAACAGAAATGCAACAGGGGTCCACACGCGGCGTTGAAAGCGACGGCGTTCAGCGCCGGTGAACTACGCACTGACCTCTGGCAGTGTGGTGTGGCGTCTCCGTGGTCAGGTCCCAGAACCTTACCGTCGTGTCCCCCGAACCACTGGCCAGGTACCTACAGACAACGCAGCGCAAGCAGCTGTAGATCAAACGCTGCAGCTAAAACCATCGCGGCACACCAGGTACATGCACGTACATTCACGCGCCTTACTTTCCACCTTAAATGGCACTACACCCCAATTCCATGTTAATATGTTTTGCAACATTTTCCACTGTTGACTTCACACACAGTAATTATGAAATTACAAAATGTAGCAAAAGGCTAAAAGTCTTGTATATCACAACCTCATTTACATATACTTCAATATGCACCACAGTTAAATAGACATTGTACTGCAGTCTGTAATGGCTGTTGGATGAAGATGTCACTTGAGGTTAGGGAGGGGGGTTATGAGGCAAAGAGGCTTCTCATTTAACCCCCTTGAGAGTGAACAGCACAGAAACCTCAGCACTAGCCCATAAATAGCCATAAGCCCTCTAGCCACAGCCTCAGCCCCAGGCCCAGTCCCAGTCCCGACACTTACTTCCCCGTGGGGCTGAAGGCGACAGAGATGACGGCCTCCGTGTGCCCCTGCAGAGAGCTGGTGCAGCGGGCGACGGCACGCACGCGAAACACCGCCTGCGGCTGGTACACCACCGGGAGCACCCGCTCCGTCTCCAGGTCCAGCGCCTGCATGCACACACGGAGCGACGACACGATCTCCGCCTCGTTCACGAAGAAGGCCAAGGGCACCGGCTCCTCCTGGCGGGAAAGGGGGGAGGGGGGGGGGACGCAAAACATGAGGGCCAGCGACGGATAACTGTGATTCCGGATAATCTGGCCTGTTTGAACCAATCAAAATAAAACCTTTTCCACAGAAAAACAATGATTGCACTTTGGTGAGTAAATGGTAGCTCCTCCCATTTTGGATTTTTAAAAGTTCAAACATTCTGAATGGAATGACTCTGGTAACAGTCCCAGTGCCTTGTAACGGTGGCCACGTACCTTCTGCAAGAGTGCATTACAGACCAGCTGCAGTTTGTCTGGGGTGATGTCCAGCGGGACATCAAAGGGGGACCCCAAGGCCTCGCCACCCTCATCCTGAAACTGGATCAACAAACGCTCTGCCTCCTCACTCATCCTGACCTGGAACACAACCAACAAGCGAAAAAGGTTCCTGAGGGGCTGGGTCAGATTTAAACACAACCTCTGAAAGTGAAGAAGGCGTACTCAATGACATCTGTTCAATAAATCAAACCACTGTCATTAGGGTCCCTGCTCTCTAAATAAAAATGTAGTATGAGTTGTAACAGCAAGATTGACTTCTGTGCAGAACCTTTTCTGCTCATTACATTACAGTGAACATATGTTCATACAAAAACGACAGCATATTAAAAGATTATATAAAGATTCATAAACATACATTTGTTTTTTAAAAAAAATGTAATTTAATCTTTTTTCTCTAAGTCTAGCACTTTTTTTAAAAAAATTTTTTACCATGAATGTGGCTATTCAGCAGAACCACAAACTGAAAATGCACTGTTTGGGCTTCCCAGGTAGCATTTTTTAGCTGAAGACTTTTAACCGATCAACGCGTCAAAGGAGCCACCTAGGTTAACGGGAATCATCTGACAAGCTATGTTAGCTGAATCTGGAATAACATCGCAAAAATAAAATAGCACGTTTGTTTTTGTTTGACGGCCACATAACCAGAAGTTAATGAACTATACAGATTCGCTTAGGTGGCTAGAGCGAACCTGAAATTTAGCTAAGTACACTATTTACTACAAAACGTCTACATGAGGATTCTTAAATCGAGAGCATAAGCAACATCTGACACGGATGGATATATCAACAATATCAAGTATTATAAAGGAAACATTCTGTAAATTGGATGATTAACTTGCCTTAGAGTTGTCTTGAGTTGACAAGTATCACACGTGTTTTCTTTTTTATTTCAGGAGAGCGCATTATGATTACATAGCAGTGACGACAAAGTAGAGCGACAGACGGAAGCAACCGAAGCAACAAAGACGAGATTGCCCTCTAGTGGAAATAGGAGTTTTGATTGAATCATTGGGAAGTGCAGAATTTTTTGACAGTAAATTAAAGCGAACTATTCTTAACTAATTAGATATGCCTTTATGGTCCAGCCAGAACAGCAAACTTGTCATTGGGTTCAACTCTCATCATACATTGATTTCAAAAGACAACAATTCATGCATCCGTCCATCTGTACATTCATACATATTTCCCCTTTGTTCTATTGCATTTTGCACCTGTAGATTTGGTCAGTGAAAAACAAAGGTGAACCCTGTTGTGTAAATGTAAATGAATGTCAACATCAGACACATTACATTACTTTATTAATCAGTTTTGGTACTTGGAATACAGGACATTTTTATTTTTACATTTATGTATTTACAGTTGTATATATTTCTTGGCCTTGGGCTTCCTAATGTATCAGCTTGATGCATTTCTAATTTAGAATGTAGCAGGTGATAGATCACCAACAAAGACTTAACCTGTCAACTTAACAATAGCAATAGTTCACTGGGATGTTCAATGTTTTCACCCGCTGTGTTTACAATCCCAAACACTTTGCTGTTGGTGCTTGGGTTGGTCGCCACCTTACTGTTGGACACAAAAAATCTGGGTTAACTCGAAACCCCTTCAGCTTCCTGGATGAATACAGGCTGATCCGCTTTTTGGTCTGTTCTGTGTGAACCTTGCTTGCTGAAGAACACAAATGTGGAAAATTAGTACACCCAGGAATATGGTAGTAAGGACAGTCGGTTAAAAAAATCCCAGATCAAGTGGATGAGACTCCCATTCCCAATAGGCATTTAAGAGTTGAATTCAGACATAAAGTTGAATATTCACTGTTGAGCGCTGGCCTTAAATATATAAATAAAGCATGCGGCAAGACAGTCATGCACGTGGGTGTACATGCATTGTTTTAATTTAACAGAAATCATCCTTCCTTTCAAATGTGGTTTTCAACCAAAAGGTTATTACCATGACAACTATTACTACTACTACCACAAATAATAGCCGTAATAAAGGAAGCAGGTAACAGTGTAACAACCGAAGCACACCAGAACATCAAATTTATTTGTGTTTAATAAGATTTTTCATAAAACAATTGTGTTTGCCAAATGTTCTCTATTTTTACACCAAGTAAAGAGCACTTCAGGCCTTCCATGGAGGGAGAAATGGAGGGAGGGAGGGAGGGAGGGGGGAAAAAGATAGAGTGACAGCACTTGCTGCACACCATATATGCTAATCATATAATATTCAAAAGATTTTATTCTTGGGACTTTAAAGAAAAAGATAATTGAGTTTAAGACTGATGGCAGAGTTTTAGTTAGAGATTACAATGAGTACAGTATTTTCCGTACATAAAATACAATTGTGAGTTTGTGCACAGATCATTCTGATGCAAGATCCAACACTTCAAGTGTATCAAAAATCAAAGTTTTTAAATTTACATCAATAAATCAGTTTGCCAGATGAAGATGCAGGACAAGAAAATTTAAATAAGAATTATCCTGCAAAAATAGGCTACAAAATTATCTACAGTACATGTCACGCCATATAGTTTTAATGCACATGAGTACTGCAACATACAGCCACATATTCACACATAGGCACACAGGCTCAGATGAGTGGTTGGGGACTGTTTCATCTCTGCAGTCCTGAGCTTGTTTGTGTGTTCAATTGCAGGTGCATTTATTCTTTTCCTTTTTTTTCACATTAGGCCCATTGTTTAATGTTCATTTATCTCCTAGTTTTACAATTCCAGATCAGAAAACAAAAAATTCTGCCGGTGACAAGACACACATACGCAACTAAATGTCATTAGTAACATGAACAGTCTAACAACTGTGTCTCAGAACATACATCTTCAAAAATCCATTAACAGAAAATAAAATTGTGCAAATTTGTGACCAACTTCAAATATTGTAACAGACAGATATCTAAAATAATTCTGAATGTGATCAACACATATATTAAAATTACAGCACATCTCAAGACACAGGCAGTTAATGATAACAATATATAAAAATTACAACTAAGAAAATATATTTATACTTATGTTTTGTCATAATATCACTCTATTTGGTATCTCTCATTCATTTTGACTTTCTACTCTGTTTTATACAATAATATTGACTATTAATGAAATACTGATTAAAATATTGATTAAAAGAAAAAAGATTTCCTTCCAGAGGGACACCAGTTCACCACCATCCCCGACCTTGGACTCAGATATACAAGACTCCAGTCATGCACAGAAAATGCATGCACGCATGTGTGTGCGTACACACACACACACTCTCTCTCTCACACACACACACATGCACGTGCACACACACCCTCTCTCAAACACACACACATACATACATACATATACATACATACATACATACACATGCACGCACGCACCCAAGCCTCTCTGTGCTTCTCTACACAACCACTTCCAATGACATTGCACAAAACCTCACTTTATAATCACCTTCAGTCCTTTAGATCAGGGTTTCCCCGACTCATTCCTAGGGGCCCCCCTGTTTATGCCGGTTTTTGCTAATTAAGAAAAATGAACAGCTTGTTAAAATTCTGGGATTGCAATTGTGGTTAGAACAAAAACCAGCAGACACAGGGTGGTCCCAGGACCATGTCTGTAAACACCTGCTTCAGATACCACATGCTTTACCATACAAGAGGACGATCTTTAAGAGCAAGAGAGAACCACTGATATCAGTATTATTCATAGAGAGGATTTTCAGGAGAAACGGCAGAAGCACAGCTGCGCAAACAGATCTCCCAGCTTCTGGGAAACGAGTGGGCGTGGTTCCAGAGAGGCGTGGCCTATCAGATTGTTCCAAGGAAGGGGGCGGGGCGTGCCCGCACAGGGGTCCGCCTGCATTACTTTGCAGTAAGCTTGTCCAATCCATTGATGTTCTCAGGCACCAACCCCTGTTCGATGGCCGCCTTGGACTCCTGCACCTGAAACACATAATTTCACGCAGGTTTAATTCAGAAGCCTTGTGCTGCGCTGTGAGCTGCTCAAGCCCAAGCCTCCCGTCGCTCCCTTAAAACTCACACTCTTTCTTTCCTACCTTCTCTTCTCTTCTCCATCCTCCATTTAGCATTCCTATCCAACAACTCTGTATCACGTCCGCGCAGAAAGAAGGCGGGGCAGCTTTGGGACTTTACACAAACCTCAGCTCTTAAAGGGATAGTTCAATTTATGTGGTTTTTTCCAATGTCATTTCAGTTAAAATGGATGTTTTTTGATTTGCTCAGACAGTCCTTGTGCACGATGAAGGATATTTTAGATATTTCAGGATTCATGACCAAGCATAAAAATGACAATTCAGGTATCATACAATAAAACAGAAACAATACTAGACAAACCAGACAGCAAGCTATTGATTTCAGTATCCCAGGTTAGTACTGTGCTAATCCTGTGCTATACCTGTGAGATACTGCATGTTCACCTGCATGCCAGTGTGCTCCAGCTTGTACATGCACTCACCTGGAAAGGGGGGCTGATACCCACAATGCTCTGCATATTGCTGCTATAGTAACAAAGCATGTATTCGCCTCCGAGCAACGGGATCTCCTCCTTATTCATGAAAACCTGGGGGCACAGAGACAGGCAATGTTAAACCAATACACTCATTTCACCCCATCCAAACACACGCACACACCCACACGCATACACACGCACACACCCGGACACACCCACACACGTGCACGCACGCACACACACACACGCTGCCATGGGCCATACCTTTACAATCTCATCGCTGCTAGACACCTCATCGTCCTTCACCCAGGTGTAGGTGACGTAGTCTCTGGGACTCTTGAACCCAGTCTGCAGTGAGAAATATAAATGAGACGTCACTCAATTCTATGGGGGCATCATGCAAGAAATATAAAACATGAACACGTGTTACGGTACTCACATCACGGTTTCTACACCTTATTACATTTACATTTTCCGTTTAGTTATTTACCGGACCCATACAGAACGACTTGCAAAAGCGGTGAGGCAAAGGGTAGAGATCACGGCAAGTTATCAACCTTATATAGGCCTGAAACATAACATTAGGCATGACAGCAGGAGAGAGTTTGGGAATGTCATGCTTTAAGTAGAAAATCAGTATGAGGGCATAGTGATAACAGTAGCATAATTAGGAGTATTCATCCCAGACTAAGTCCTCAGAGTTTAGGGTTTGCTTAACCACACACAGTTTTCAGAGTACAGTGGAGGACAGACAGGGGTCTCCTGACCGCTGAACAGCTCATTCTACCACTGGGGGGCGGAGTGGAGAAGTGTCCTGACCAAGAGAGCCGCCTTTCAGACACCTGCACTTTCTTTTCACGTGAACACAAACTCAACCTAATTTTATGCCTACACTCAGGAAGAGCAAATGGAAGATTATTCAAATAGCCTTGCAGTGGCGGTAAAATGGAGTTCACCGTCTTGTTCCCTGGAGATGGTTTTGTTGAGAGAAGCAGTTACTGGTTTGAGGATGTAAGGGGGCAGGAAGTGAGAGAGGAACAGAAAGAAATCAACCACAGAAAGCGAGCATCCGGCTGGGGTGAAACCCTTCAGCTTTATCTGAATCCTCACTCTCATTCTACCTCCACATCACTCTCTTGGTTAGTACTTGGATGGGAGACCACCTGGGAAAAACTAAATAGCTGCTGGAAGCAGTGTTGGTGGGCCAGCAGGGGGTGATCTTCCCATTGGTCGAATAAACCCCAATGCCCCAATGCAATGACAGGGACACTGTGCTGTAGGAGATGCCGTCATTTGGATGTGATGTTGAACTAAGGTCCTGACTCACTGTGTTCATTAAAGACCCCATGACACTTGTCGCAAAAAATAGGGGGCTCCCTTTCCCTTCTGTCTCTCTCTCCCTCTACCCCCCCTACTCTCCCCATTCCTCCTTAATTGATACCTCGCTCTCTCTCTCACTCCCTTTGCCTCCACCCCTCTTTCCTATTACTCTACCACTATCCTCCCCTCCCAGCTTCTCCCTCCCACTCTGCATCTCTCCTTCTCCCTCTCCCTCCTCCAGCTTCTCTACTCCTCCTTAATCTCTTTCTCCTTCTCCCTCACCAACCACTCTCCTTTCCGCCCTGCTTCCTCCTCTTTCCTCTTTCCTCTTTCCTCTTCCCTCTCCCTCTCCCTCCCCCTCCCCTCCCCTCATCTTTCTCTCCCTCTCTCACCTTATAGAGGCCGATCCAGTCCCAGGTGCTGGAGGGAAAGGGTTCCAGAATGCTGTAGGTTGCTATGGCGTCGTGGTCCGCGCTCCACTCGCCCTCTGCACTCACCCGGACCAGCGGGGTCCCAAACTTCTTCTTCAGCTGCAGAGAGGCCCTCATTTAGCAGTGAAAACCCCATCACCCTCATTTTCTGAAAAACTCCATTACCCACATTTTCTGAAAAAACTCCATTGCCCACATCTTCTGCAAAACCCCCATAACCCACATTTTCTGCAAAAACTCCACAACCCACATTATCTTCAAAAACCCAATAACCCTCATTTTAATTGACCCTTAAAATATATATTAATGAAGAAACTGGTTTCAATAAGAAAAAAATAGGACACCTGATGTTTTGAGATTTGTTCTGTTTCATTTGTGTCCTGGAGAAGACAGAACTGAAACTGTGACACAATATGGAAACAATATGCACCATATGACCAAAGGTATGTGGGCGCCCCCTTGGTCTGGGGATGTTTTTCACGGTTTGGGCTAGTTCCCTTAGTTCCAGTAAAGGCAAATCCTAATGCAATGACATTCTAGATGATTCTGTGCTTCCATGTTGGGGAAGGCCCTTTCCTGTGTCAGCATGATAATGCCCTCGAGCACACAGCGAGGTCCATATAGAAATGGTTGATGAGTTTGGTGTGGAAGAACTTGACTGGCCTGCACAGAGTCCTGACCTCAACCCCATCCAGCACCTTCGGGATCAATTGGAAAGCCAACTGAGCCACACGGCAGAAGCAGGGTGCAATACCACCATGCACCCTACTTCTGCCGAATGGCTGAAGCTAAGCAAGTGTGGGCTTGGTTAGTACTTGGATGGGAGACCACCTGGGAAAAACTAAATAGCTGCTGGAAGCAGTGTTGGTGGGCCAGCAGGGGGTGATCTTCCCACTGGTCGAATAAATCCCAATGCCCCAATGCAATGACAGGGACACTGTGCTGTAGGAGATACCGTCATTTGGATGTGATGTTAAACTAAGGTCCTGACTCACTGTGTTCATTAAAGACCCCATGACACTTGTCGCAAAAAATAGGGGGCTCCCTGGTGTCCTGGCTAAATTTCCAACCTGGCTCTCTTAAACTTGCCACCTAATCCCCTGATTCAATTGGCTAAAAAAATGTTCTCTCCCTCTCCACCTCAGCTAATGTGTGGTGAGCGTGTCAGTGCCTGACCTCACTAATGCTCTTCTGGCTGAATGGAAGCAAATCCCTGCAGCAATGCTCCAACGTTTAGCATAAAGCCTTCCCAGAAGAGTGGAGGTTGTTATAGCAGCAAAGGGTGGACCAACTCCATATTAATGCCCATAATTTTGGATGATATGTCAGGTGTCAACATACTTTTGGTTATGTAGTGTATATATACAACAGAGATAATCTGAAGCATACAATAAACTCCTAAAATAAAAATATGTTGGCGGGGAGACGGTGCAAGTCCGTAGTCTGAGAGACTCCAATGTTGATTGAATACAGGCCCCCTTTTTTACGACAGAGACGACATCATTGACCTTCTTCACCCCGTTTTATCATCCATGAGCCAGACAGCCCTTACCTCCAGCCTGAAGGTGCTGATAACGGGCTTGTGGTCGCTCACACCGTAGTCCATGTTACAGGTGTAAGTGTCCTGTGACACTTTAAGGGAAAGTTCATCGTCTTCGTCCTCCAAATTGGTCCGCTCCTCCCCGTTCTCTTTGGGCTTCACTCTCCACAAGATCCTGTCAGTCCAAGCCGGCTTCCTCTTCTTACTACTGCCCAATCAGAGGTGGAGAGAGCAATGATGTCAGCGGCAGTCTCGTGACAGAGGACAGGGGTTTTTAAACTCAGTCCAGGGGCACTCACCATGTATGCTGGGTTTTTTACAGCCAATCTTTTGATCATTTCAGGTTGTCAAAAATGTGTTTACATTCTTCCACAATTGTTTCCTCACACCTATTTTGACACTCACTAGGCTCACTACCATTTGCTTTGTCTTTGAACTCAATTGTCAGTGACCAAATGTAAAAACCATCAGAAATTAATCACCAATAATTCCACCTGTCAGTCTACAATTTAATTAGTAACAAAGGTTAATGTCTTTCTAAATGAGACATTTGCCATATATCACATCACAGAAAACAAAATCATTAGAAGTCTGTGACTCACTTAAGAAAGATCTGGGACGTAAACATGGGACGTCCATTCTTTGTGGCGAGCGCAGCCACTCAATTAGGCTAATTAAGACCAACTGACAGCTCGCTGCGACTGAGAGCTAGCAGCAATGGGCTGGAAGAAAACGAATGTACTCAGGAGGCCCAATGACTGAGTTTGAAAAGCCCTTAGGCGGGACACCTGATCTGTACACGTGGAGCTCTTTCTTGTGTATCTCTTCGTTTCCCCGTCGTGGTGTTCAGGTCTACAGCTGATTGGCCAGCTCGCCCTCTCGCCTGCCATAGAAACACAGCAGCAGCTGGAGCAGCAGCGAGCCTCTCTCTCTATGCATGCAGACCTCATCAGTCATCTCTAGCGCCTCATGCATCACAGCGGCAGCTGTAACGGACATGCTCACTCAATCAGGTGAGCACACTCCAGGAAACACACACAAACTCAGGTCTAAACTACCACATACACACGGATGGTGCGGTTTGGAATGAAAAACAGGCTGTTATTATGCATGTGTGCAAGTGTGCATGTAAACGAGTGTGCGTGCAAAGTAACTGAATGACTGTGAGTGCGTGTTTATGTTTATGAAATTGTGCATGTAAAGAGGTGTGTGTGTGTGTATGCATGTGCGTGTGTGTGTCAATGTGCATGTTAGAGAGCATGTGAGGGAATGTGCAAGTTAAGGGAGAGTGTGTATGCAGGCATGCATGTGAACAGACACACAGAGTACACAACCTCCCAGAGAACTGCAGGCTAACTAACAAAGGCCCGTCAATTCCGGTCCTGAAGGGCTGGTGTGTGTGCAGGTTTTTCTTTCCAACAATTTCCCAGTGAACTAACAGGCTGTATACATCAACACTGTCCACTCATAGAGTAAATCACAGGAGAACATTTCATATAGGGACACAAGAACAGTCTTCAGCTGCCATGCGCATATCAATAACTGTAGCTAAAATGTCAGATGGCATAAATGTTGGGGCTCATTAAGTGATTAAGGCCAGAAGTTGGCCCGAAAACCAAAAACAGATACAGCCCTCGTTGCCCACCTCGGCTCATTACAACAGCACCTGTTGGTTTTACATCTTATTTCATTGTTAAATGCTAAAACGTTATTGAATAGTACTGAAATCTGAAATGTGTATGCGAGGGAGAGATTGACATGGAGAGAGAGAGAAAGAGAGAGAGAGAGAGAGAGGAGCTATTTTCCCCTATTTTTAAAAGTTGAGAAATTTCACCCTAACAACTACCGAATCATTTGTGTTCGTAGCAATCTGGGGAAGAGTCTACGTGGAATCATAAATAGAAGACTTCTATACTTCCTTAACAAGCACAATGTCTTGAGTAAAAGTCAGACTGGACACAGCACAACTGATCGTATTTACACCCTACACACCCAAACAGACAGACCAAAATAAATATTTCAATCCACAATTGAACCAATTGCACTATAAGGCAGCAAAGTTTAGGGTCTGCTTACTAAGAAAGATTTGTGAGACAGAAACTGAAACCCTACATGCAAAGTTCTGTAAAAGCACCCTCCATGTGCAGAGAAAAACACCAAACAATGCCAAAACCCGTAACTCATTAACAGAAACAAAAGAGCCATGGAATTTTGGAAGCACCTAAAAACAGTGACCTCCCCCCACTCATATCATTAGAACGCTCTCAAATGCCAACATCTCTGAGCCCAGAGAAGAGCCCCCTCAGCCATGAGGCTCAGTTGAGTAACCCCCGCTAACACCACCCAGCCTCAGGACAGCCCCCTTCCAATTAAATCAATTAGAATCAACCAAACCATCACACCACAAAAACAAAGTTACATGACTTATCGGGATTGGGAACCTCAAACAAAAAAACATCAAAGCAAATTGGCATGCTATTTGGCCAAAAACGGAGAATACACCGTGGCAGACTATTGGAACACAGTGAAAAACCACAAGCTTAGGAAAACACTGATGAAGAACTGACACAGTGAGCACAGCCTGGTGATAAGAGACAGGTCGACAATGTGAGAAATAAAAAAGAAATCTGAGAACATTTCCCCAGATTCACAACACAATTCCTAAACTTCCCAAACCCACTGCAAATAAATAGAGACAGAGAGAGAACTATCTGCAGGTACAATGACTGTAATCTGTAGAACTGAGTCAAGTCAGTACTGAAGAATCACAAACTTTCTCTCTTTTCATGCCGAAATATTACAGAACTTCACCATTTAGGGGCAATGTGTGAGGTTGCTCCAGCAACTGGCTGACTCAAGGCCAAGTAACATTTATAGAAATGTTCGGGGTTTTTTTTACGTTAGTGTGAACATACTGTAGCCATTATATTGCTGGATCAAACGCGCAAAACTTGTTTAGCGAAAGCATCTATCCAGCTACGTAGTTTCTTACTACAGCAACAAACACAGCCATATAGTTATAACGTTCCCATAGGTGTACATGCACACTGTGGCAGATACTTTGCTGATGTGGTTCAGTTTTTCTTCATTAGCAAGGTTCTTAACATTAGCTAGCTTCTCCGGCTAGTAAGCCAAAGTGAACAGCATCATACCCTCTGCGACTCTATACACCTTGGTTGTGCTATTGACCTACCTCCATCACTTCGTTAGCTCTTTTCAAGTAGTACAGAATAGTCACCGGGACCGTCATGTGCCAACTCGCTACGTGCCATCATCACTACCGGAGAAGTTAATAAGGCAATATTCCGTTTTTCGTGTGCGAACGCCGCTACAGCGAGATGAGGCCAAAGCGCGAAGCCTGCTGTTCTGAGGGCAGCATTCCGACAGAGGGGGGACATTATCATTAGCGGGTTTGTGCGCAGGAAAGACAAGGGGGTGATGTTAAGCAAGGGGGGAGGGGGGCACGTTTTTAAAGTCTTACTTAAACCCCAACCAAGTCTTCTGTGGCCTGCGAAGTGGAAAAGGAAAGAGGACAAGAGTGAACATCGCACGAGCAGAAACTCGACAGCCGTGCGCAGGAAGTACGGCTCTCTGAACATAAGAAGCAGATATGAGCGTGTCAGGCGTGTGTGTGTGTGTCTGTGCGCGTTTGTATGTAATACCTTGTGTCGTAGTTCTCGGAAAACCGATCAAATTTGTACGTGGGCCTGAAAGTGAGAGGTCCCTCCTCAAACTCCTGCAGGAAGGCCTCCTTCTTCTTCATCATCGTCAGCTGAGCGAGACAGAGAAACAGACCTGGGTGAGATGATCTGAGCGGAGAGACGCTCTGCTCTGCTCTGCACAGTGGTTAGGCTACAGCATACATCGGAGTGCAAGAGCAAACAATGACAGAGCCTAGCTGTGTACCCAATGATAAATATGCAAATGACTTTCAACTTCAAGGGATGTAAATCTTTTACAAAAGGGTCTCTGTATAGATGCCTACAAGGAAAAGCAAATAAACCACAACAGAGCACATGATTTATGTGTGTGTGTACACTGTACACAAATCTAAGTTGTATATATTAGGGCTGTAAGAACAAATTTCACAATTTGAACATAATTAAAATGTCAAAAATGCATGAATGTATTTCTTTGTGCGTGTATGTTTGTGTGCGTGCGTGTGCGCATGCGTACATACATGTGCATGTGTGTGTGTGTCTGTGTGTATGTGTATGTGTGTGTGCGTGCGTGTGTGTGTGCGTGCCTGCGTACATGTGTATGCGTGTGTGTGTATGCGTGTGTGTGTTTGTGTGCATGTGCATGTGTGTGTATGTGTGTGCATGAGTGTGTGTGTGTGTGCGTGCGTGTGTATGTGTGTGTGCGTGTGTGTTTGTGCACACGCATGTGTTTGTGTGCGTGCGTGTGCTCCCACGGGCCTGACCTGGTCTCTGTCCCACAGTAGATTCAAGCGGTTGCTGTTGATGGCGGACCGCAGGAAATGCATGCCGTGATCTGCAATCCGGAAGTTCAGATCCCCGAACCAGAAGACCAGCCTGAGAGCCAGACAAAATGTTCAGCGGAACGGAGTGTTCCGGATATCCATATATTACCTCTGCAACCAGCCAGTGTGTGCATCCCTCTCAGCTTGAGATTCAATCATACCACGTTAAAGCCTTTAATTTAAGTTTAAGGCCTTATGCTTCATGTACAATTCAATTACATATAAATATGGAAATTTAGTAGATGCTCCTCTTATCCAGAGGGACCCACGCAATTTACACAGATTTACTAGGCATTTGTTCAGCCAAATACTATTTTTTGCCTAAATTACTAACGCAATTCAGGTTAAGAACCTTGCTCAAAGGTGAAATGGCACTGCCCCACCTAAGATTTAAACCAGCAACCGCTGTTCCAAACCCAGTTCCCTAACCATAGTACAGTGTCACCAATGGCTCAATCTGTTTGTGGGTCCTTGCCCCCCTGGAGAAAATTTCAAACCGGTAATCTCCAAATTACAAACCCAGTTCCCTAAGCAGCAGCAGTTAGGGATGCAGCAGTATTCTTTTCTGAAGCGGCAGGCAGAGTCCAGCCGGGATCTGATTGTGAGTAATCAGAACACCGTGTGTTCGGTTCAGGACGTGCAACATCCTGGACGTCTGTATGTATTCAGAATGAGCATTTCTGTTCTTGATTAGCATAGCTAACTTGCAGTAGCACTTTAAGTGATGGTGTAATATACACAGCCTATACTAGGAATGTTGATAGCTAGGCCTGGCACTGTTGCTCACTTAACTCTTGTGTTTCCCTGTTATTTGCAATGAGCTCTGGATAACCCCGAAAAGCTTTGGCTAAATGCGCGTAATGTAAAACACAGGAGGCGTCAGGCCAGATGTGTGGCGTGTTACCTGTGGTCCAGTATGTGTAGAGTTTTACATGTGGAAGTTACCTGTGGTCCAGTACATGCGGCGTGTTGTGCATGTCGAAGTCCTGCGAGTCCAGGATGTACTCGAACTCGTCGACCCGCTGCGTGGCGTACTGCATGTGCGCCGCCAGGTGGCAGTTGAGGAAGCAGAGCATGTGGCCGTAGAAGGACAGACGCACAGACACCCCTCCCTTGTTGCCCTTAGTGGGGGAGCGGAGGAAAACAATTTTATCTAAAATGTACTGATACTGTGCTGTAGTCTCTTGTTTTATGTGCGGGTTTTTCATTAAATAAAACATTTGTAATCCCATCTGTGTTGGGACTACAAAGTAATCTAACCTTGCAAAATTTAGGTACAACATATTACATTATGGTCATAAAATATTTTTATTTGAACAGCAGAGCTGAGGCATACTGAAGCACAGCCTTCCCAGCACAGCTGAGGCATACTGAAGCACTGTGTCCCCAGCACAGCTGAGGCATGCTGAAGCACAGCCTCCCCAGCACAGCTGTGCCAAACTGAAGCACAGTGTCTCCAGCACAGCTGAGCCATACTGAAGCACTGTGTCCCGAGCACAGCTGAGGCATACTGAAGCACTGTGTCCCGAGCACAGCCGTGCCATACTGAAGCACTGTGTCTCCAGCACAGCTGTGCCATACTGAAGCACAGCCTCCCCAGCACAGCTGTGCCAAACTGAAGCACAGTGTCTCCAGCAGAGCTGAGCCATACTGAAGCGCAGTCTCCCAAGCACAGCTGAGCCATACTGAAGCACTGTGTCTCCAACACAACTGTGCCATACCAAAGCACAGCCTCCCCAGCACAGCTGTGCCACACTGAAGCACAGCCTCCCCAGCACAACTGTGCCATACCAAAGCACAGCCTCCCCAGCACAGCTGTGCCATACTGAAGCACAGCCTCCCCAGCACAACTGTGCCATTCCAAAGCACAGCCTCCCCAGCACAGCTGAGCAATACTGAAGCACAGTGTCTCCAGCACAGCTGAGCCATACTGAAGCACAGCTGTGCCATACTGAAGCAGTGTCTCCAGCACAGCTGTGCCATACTGAAGCGCAGTCTCCCCAGCACAGCGGAGCCATACTGAAGCAGTGTCTCCAGCATAACTGTGCCATACAAAAGTACAGCCTCCCCAGCACAACTGTGCCATACCAAAGCACAGCCTCCCCAGCACAACTGAAGCATACCAAAGCACAGCCTCCCCAGCACAACTGAAGCATACTGAAGCACAGCGTCCAGACTCAGTCTTACCCAGTAGCCAAAGATGCCGGTGCGTGTGTAAGTGGTCTGAATGTCCTGAATGAAGGGGACATGGGTCAGTCTGGAAAAGATCAACAGGAGGAGTCCCTGCATTCTAATGGAGGAGACCTAAGAAGTGGGGGGGAGGAATGAATGAGAGATGGAGGGAGGAAGAGAAAGAGAGTGGGATGGAAGGATAGAGAGCGGGAGGGGAGACACAGAGGGAGAGATTTACGTTTGCACCCCTTTTACATACACATCATAACGAATATAACACATACTGAATATAAAAACAATAAAGAGAAAGAAAGAGAAGGGGGCTATAATCCAGCATATATGGGTGACAAATTAAAGGAAAAACCTGAATAAATGAGTGGAGAAACATAATGAATGCAGATGCTTCCATCCAGGTGTACTGCATGATACAATTAAACCATTAACATTCTATCATGCTCTGTGGCTTGTACAAAATTGCTGAGCAGGCCCAGTTGACCTCCATTTTGGATCAAGATGGCAAGAGGAAAAGCTCTTTTCCTTTAAAAGAGGGTTCATTATTGGGGCACGGATGGCAGGAGCTTCAGCCACAAAGAATGGTCAACTGGACAGTGTTTCAATAGGAACAAAGTGACATCTGCATTTAGATCTATGGGAAAGACACCACTGCCCCACTGCCCTCATTCTCTAGCCACTTCCTCATTATGGTTTCTGATAATGCATTCAGTGAGGTTTGATACGCAAACCAGAAGGAGATCAGAATACAAAGACTTGAGAAGAATACTCAGCCAATGGAATCTCAGAAGGTAAAGGTCTGATGTAGCGCAAAGAAATGATTTTAAAAAATGATTGTTATGTAAATGTAGTCACAGAAGACAAAGAAAGGAGTGTTTGCTATTCAGCCTTGTCCAGTCCTAATGAGGACCCTGCATAAAGTCTCATTGTTTCAGACATTGAATCCACACACACACACACACACACACACATACACACAGACACACGCACTTGCACGCACACATACACACACACACACACTCAAGCAGACACACAACAGAGACCCACTTTACCTTTACATAGCCCATTGGTGCCAGACTAGTCATAAATGCTTGACTCCAGGAGTCCTCGTAGACCAGATCCACAATGAATCTCACAGGAGTCGCATTCACCTCCTGCAGACTAAGAGACAGCACACACACACACACAGACACAAACAGACACACACACAGACACACCATTTCTCAAAAGCGTAACACACTATTGTTATAATGTTAATGATGTCTGTCAAAACCATGACAAGTTTAATTTCTGCATTTTCTGTTTGCACAGTACTGTATATATTCATAGGACTAGCCTGTTTAGAATTTCTACAGCCAATACAAAACTGTACTGATACAAATATTCAGAGTACCCCTTACAAAAACAGTCATAAAAAAGCCCACTCAACAGTCAAGGAATCAAACCTCAGGCCCTTCTAACATGGAGAGATGCTTTTGTGTGCCATTCAACCAAAAGCAGCCTCTCGTTCGATCCCTTAAGCTATAAACAATGTGGTCACGGCAAGCCCAATCAGAGCAGAGTACCCCTGCTTCTCACCCAATCGCGTAGAGGTCGACTGCATCCTGGGAGTCCAGCTCCAGCAGGGAGGTGACATCACTGGGGGGTTCCGCAGTGCCCACGTTCCATGTGACCACGTGCAGCCTGGGAAACAACAGAGGACAGAAAAGAACATCAGATGAATCATCGCCCATGTACTTCCAAGAATTTCCTCCAAAGAAGACCAACCACGCTTCCCCCAACTTGCTCGTTATCTGCCCTCACTCACTGTCATTTTAATGCAGCCATTTTGATTGTCTAAAATTCAAACTTACATCTTGGGTACTATTCAGTTTTGTTTCTGTCCTTACTGAAAAATAATATACGGTAACATATTGCATGTGGACTTCTTGAAATATTTCACAGTGTCACATTTGGAAAATATACTGCATATGCATGAAAGCTGCAAAAATGTGTCCATATATTTATAATATATTTTATTTCAATATATTTTTTGTACATTCAATTCCCAAAAGTGTGCACTATAAGACCACATTAAAAACAAGAACTGGCTAAAAAT
Source organism: Anguilla anguilla (assembly GCF_013347855.1). Classification (NCBI taxonomy): domain Eukaryota; kingdom Metazoa; phylum Chordata; class Actinopteri; order Anguilliformes; family Anguillidae; genus Anguilla; species Anguilla anguilla. The sequence continues at coordinate 27,224,188 of NC_049209.1, forward strand.
ATTATAATCTGCAAAAACGAGAGTGGGAATGAAAAACTCCACATAAACACAACCTTGTGAATAGGATTAAACCAGAGGTTGACGTAAATAAAATGGATGTCTGTCTGTTCCCTGATCACGTGCCTCCGAGTCAAATTTAATCCACATCAGAGCGCAAGCACACAGACGTACGTGCGGCGCCAATGACCTTTCTCTCCATTCATTTCCCTAAGTGCAAAGTAGTGTTCATCTGACCAGATCTAATCACAGCTAAAACAAACAACCAATGGGAGGGTTTACTATCTAAGGCTGCACAACGTGCAAATCTGACATTGAACCTCCCTCAATAGAGCCCTGAACACGAGGGCAAAAAGCATTCCCCTCCCAAGACACAACAATCAATATTCACACAAATGTACACACACAGCAAGCAATGCCAAGGCAAATACTAAATTCTAATTTAAAAATCCTCCTATATCGTTAAGAAACTAGTTGTAATCTATGGATCGGGATGACCCTAGCTTAACGTAGGGTGTGATTCTACTGTACAGCAGATCAGTTAGAGTAGCAGATTTTGGAGCGGCCCCAGTAGGACGCCGGCCGTCGCTGAGGGGCCACCTGAAGGGGTCGGTCCCACTCCAGAGGCCGCAGAGGAGGAAGGCCTCGTCCAGCGTGCGGGACACCTGGGCGTGGATCTCAGACTCCTCCGCGCTCAGGTCCTCCACACAGGCCAGCAGCTGGGAGACCCGCTGCCGCAGCAGGAGGCGGCCGGCCCCCGACAGGGAGGCCGTGCTGGCCGTGCTGTCTGAGCGGCTCCGCGGGCTGTCCGTCTCCTCGTCCATCGTCTCTCAGCCAATCGGCGGGAGGGGGAGGGGGAGGGGAGGAGTTCGAACCAGGAATCAGGAAGGAAGGATCAGCAGCTAAATTTGGTTCTGGGATCTTTCTCCACTTTCTTGGGCTTTGGAGGAAATGGCTTTAGCTGTAAAATTTTGTTTCTGTAAACAGATTTATGTAAGGCAGGTTTTTAATTTAATTAAGGAAACTATAAAATCATGTCAATTAGTCAAATTCTGGATTCTGAAATTTAAAAAAAAATGTATCCAACTAAAGCCAGAATACAACAAGTGTCCAGCAACTTCTTTACCCACTTATCTCCTTTAGTTATGTCTTCTCAGATTTTTCAAAAGGGTTCTTCCTCAATTTCCCGTTTATACGAAATCACACGTCTGTTATTTCAACAGCCTCTTCTGCATTCACGCAACTTTCCTGGTCTCTTCTTCTTGTGATATGACTGCTCCCACTTCGCAAATGCAAAGAGCCGGCTGCAAAAACCCTTTCACAGCACCTCTAGAGCTCAGGAACCTCTCACAACCCATAAGACACTGAACTCTGCAGGCTAAAAAAAAATCTCAAACACTTAACAATGCGCGCCAAGAACTGTCTGAAATTAAAACGGATAAAAAATAATGAAATGCTCGGCATACAGCAGCGTTTTAAATCTGGCTCCTGTCCATTTCTTCTGCCCCCACCTAGCCAGCGCTTTCTGCTCCACCACCTTTCCTTCGGCTGAGAGTGAGCGAGACTGAGATGTGGGCAGGTCTTTTTTGAAGAACGTGCAGCGGAAGGTGCTGGATTTCCAGGGTAATCTGGAGCAGGGGGCTGCCCACGTGAGTTGGGGAACATTCACCCAGACAGGGGAGCGGCTGATCCCCAAATCACTGCCAGTGTTGTTGCCAGCGTTGGGGAATGCGTCGAAAATGGCCTGAGTTTATAATCGGGTTAATTTACGCATTTACTCGATACACATTCACTACAAGGAGACCTCTGACACACATGGGTGAGAGACGCATGCGTGAGCATGTGTGTGTGTGCATGTGTATGTGCGCGTGTGAGAAAGACATGTGGTTAACTCAGGAGTTCACAGTGAATTAGTCATTTTTAAATGTTTCAAGCTTACAGGAACAAAGGTCAAGCATCTAAGGTTGAGATGGCACACTTTATGATACCCCATACCCCATCTCACAAACTTGTGTGCCCTCATTATTGTGATTGGTTAACAGAACTGAAGTCAATCAGATTATAATAATCACAGTCATAATCAAAGATATACGCAATGTTACAACACATGTAGTACCACACATTCATACAGCAAACAGAGCCGATTTAACGACCCTGGGAATAACCAGTCATTACCCAAAGTTCACACTGACTAGCTCTTTCACATCACAGCAAATTGACCATTGTTAACTGTAAGACTTTATATGAGTCCAGCTGGAATGAAATGTAATCTGTCAGAACATTTTACTGTGATTGATTTGAGCACAGGATTCCTTTTCCTTCCACTTCCTGTGTTTCCTATTCTGTTTTGTTTTTTTCTGGCATTTTCTGCTACAGTTACAAGCTCAGAGACCTTAACGACGGTGGCACTGAGCAACAATTAGGAAGACAAATACTTCAGTTCAGATTAGCAAAATAAGACAGAACAAGGCACTGCCAAAAGCTGATTTTCATCTCCGGAGTCTCCCAGGAAAACAATGCATTCCAATTAGCGCTGCCTCCCAAACACTAGTGCGAAAAAACCCACACAACTATGAAACTGGCCACAGACAAGCAAACACAAGCAGGGCAGAACAGGCCTATCTCCCTTCCCAAAATGTCAATACAGAGGTTGTAGGGAGAAAACCCAGGATAAACAAGTGCCTGACAGAACATTTTAATAAATCTTCCTGAGAATGACTGTGTCGTGACTGTGTCGTGACTGTGTCGTGACTGTGTCGTGACTGTGTCGTGACTGTGCGGAGCCCAATTTAGTAGAACAGACTCTGGGGTAACAAATTAAGACAGCGGCTATTTCGGAAAAAAAAGAAAGAAGAAAAGGCCTGTTACACAAGAAGAAAGAACAAAAAAGGCAAAATGCACCCTTTCAAAAAAAAACTAGCTAATCCCTAAATGCCGCTGGGTAATACGGTCACACGCAGATTCTTAAGAGTCATTCCTCTGAAAGCGAGGACAAATGGGGAGGAGAGCGAAAGGGAAGGGGGAGGTTGTTGTCCTGGTCTTGTGAGAGATTAAAGACTCCGTGTAATCACTTTTTGGGTGTTAACCATTAAGCCACAAAACATGTATAATTGCTTTTTCTCAAATTTATAAACAGGAAAACAATATCATTTCCTTTCAATGTCATGCATGTCATTTTTAGCACAAGCGCTCCGGGTCTACGGTATGTCTGGTCTGTATAGATATTCACTTTAAGTTCACTTGCGACTGCAGCCCATGAAACGATTTAACCACTGATAATAAAATTCAATAAACACGCTCTCATAATTATGAATGCCAAATCCTCCTGTAGCAGGCAGCATTAGAACTGTCAGGGTTTTAAAAAAATCTAAATCTCAAATAAACCACTTTCATTATCACAGTATTTGTTTTCTTTGGTAATAACAATTTTAAAAATTACGATTTGCATGCAGGCTCTTTAAACTTCTCTTTGTAGGGTGCCCCCTACTGGAACCACCCCACTCTGCAGGACTAACTTGAAGCCTTTCTCAAAGAGTCCTTATATCACTGCACGGCTTGTGAGTTTCTAACACTGCATTACACAACCGTCATTTAGCATACACTCTTATCCAGAGCAGCTCACAAAAGAAGATAATGTCCAGAGTCATGAGAACAACAGTGCCAGACCTGGCTAATAACATTCCCAAACCAGCATGTGAGCGCATCATCAATAATACACTAAACATAAGCTAACTTCTACCAACCTAGAAGCATAATACTGGTGCGAGTAAGCAATCGCAACATAATACACCATTCGCATGGTGTAAGGCTCCCTTGAATAGACTCCCTTGTTCGAGCCCTGTGAGCCTGGACGAGGTTGCAGCTGCACACGCTCATACGACTTCTACGTCATTCACATCAGCAGGGACAGTAAGAGGGGAAGGGATGGGATGAGGATAGTAAACATAGATTGAGGAGAACTGCGGGAAACAGCACAAAGGCGACAGGCCTCAGAAGGCTGAGCAGGTGGATACCTGAAATTCTCCTTGGAAGCCCCCTGGCTGCTGCTCCTCCCTGCCTGCATGCTCACACCTAGAAAGACAAAGAGCATCAGAAACACACTCTGTGTCGTACACATGCTGTCTCTCTCTCCCACACACAAACACACACACTCTCTCACTCTCTCAATCACTCACACATACACACACACACACACTCTCTCTCTCTCGCACTCACACCCACTAAATATGCAGGCCCTCAATATATTAAAGTTATTTACCAAGCATTATTTTTTCATACCCTTTAATACAGTATAATCCATTATGAATGCTCACAGGCAGGCCTGAAGTGAACAATCTAAATTAAAGAGGTTTCTGAGCTTGTTGTTTACATGGCCACAACACACATCCAGGGAGTCAGAACGAGCCATGGTCCTATCCCTCTCCTGCAATTGCTGGGGGTAAAACGAAAATGGTGGAATCTTGTAATGTGTTTTTGGTCACGGGATACTTTCAGAAATTAGGGTTGTTAGTTCCTGGCTTTGAGCTAATCCAGTAGAAACTGTCAAATTGATCACTTCTACTTTTGCACCGATTTTCTTGCAATAGGTGGCCCCCGGCAGAGATGAAACAGAAAGCACCAATAATTCTGAGTTCCATGCACCCTTGTGAACACTGCCCTGATGCTCACTAACCCTTGAGAATTTAATCTTTGGAGAATCCTTGAACGCACACAGCTAGCATTTTCAAGTCATTTTGAGTACGTCAATGATTTGCTTCATATCATTTCAAAGATGTAAGGTTTTAACTACAGACTGTAACCAGTATTCACAGTGTATAGTCAATCAGGCTATGTCCAGGTTTCATATGAGGATAGGCAGCGAGTTTTTGCGAGCTAATTACCCAGTTACAGTTGCTGATAATTAGACCAGCACAGTATTCTTGAAATTTAGGTCTAAAACGAGATTGTCTTCATGTCTACGTTATTGGGTTCCAATGGGTTACTTTAAGACTGATTCCAGTAAGTCCAGACCGGAATCAGCGTGAATAAACCACATATACGCACACCAAAATTAAGCGTTTCTTTTTCATTGGACTAATTTCGCTACCGCCTGCTGTTTATGTGCTAATGTAAATTTGTACGGAGAAACCAATGAAAATGCACCTTCGTTATCGCCAATTAGACTAGTAATAGAGGAAACATCATCAGATTTTGATTATTATTTTACGCACTAACGGTGATAAGTGTGACACAAACTTGTGAGTAAGTATCGATAACACAATGCCCGTGAAAGACAATGTGCAACAGCCTGACTGGTCAGTAGCTATTTAACTTCTAGCTAGCTAAAGTATCAGTCTTGTGTACTGTAACCTACTGCAACTTCCAGCTGTCACCGAGCGATGACATAATATTTTGCTGTTTACCACATAGCATAACCGGCTCTCAAGTGCCAACAATTTCGCAAGCAAACTATGATCCACGTCAGCTGCTAGTTGACGACAAATAGTAGCCTAAAAATAAAGACAAATTACAAAGCAGCGAAATCAGGCATGAACAGAGAGCTAAATTAAGCTGCTGCTATACTAGCAAGCTAGCAAGGAAGTTTAAATTGCAGAGATGGTGTTAGCTAGCGTTAGCTAGCGCAAAGTGCTGAAGTCCGGTTGCTGTCATTAAATATTTGTTTTCGCTATGACAGCACGCATCAATGAAACCGGTCAATCTATACTCCACCCATCATCAGGGCATCCACACCATGAACAAATTAGTTAGCTAGCTGATTTAGCCAATTATATTTTGGGGAAGAGCAACACCTTATAGCTTACATTAGACCAGCTAACTTAACTGTAGTCTTGCAGTCACTGAACTGATTAAGTAGCCAAGTAAATGTATTCATAGCTTGACTGCAACTATTTAGTCACAGTTAGCTAAAAGTGGTAAAAATGAAAAGATAGTTAACTAACAAGCAAAATATCCTGCTAGCATGCTAGCTGTCATAGATTACATCCTCTTCCCACGGCTAAATTATTCATATTTGCACCACGCGCATACCCTTGCAAAGTTCTCCTTATCAGTGCATTCCCGCTTATCTGATTCAGTAAGCGCGTATTCCGTACTCACAAAAAGCAGGTTCGGTGTTCCAGGCAATCGAGCGAGAACGCAAGTGTAAACTGTAGTAGCGCGCTCTGGCTTGTTTTGCCCATTCACTCCCCCTTAATGCTCCTTGTTTCCACTTCCTCCTCTTATCCAACCCAGCAGCGCCCTCGGTTTACAGCGTCAATTCGACGAATCAGCGACAAGCATAACGTTGTACAATAGGCCTACAAAAAAAAAAACACGGCAATATGTCTTAAGAGGGTAATGAATGATGTGATTGTCACAAACAAATCCCTGGATATTGATCAGAATGTGACATTGGGAGATATGGCCATAACATTTAATGATTTCTTATGAATCTTTTGTAGGATTGTCAAGTTAGGATGTTTAAGTTTTCAACTGATTTCCTTACCAACATTCATTGCTGAGGTACTTTAATCATGCAGTGAATCACCATCACCCAAGTTAATTTCCAAAGCAACCAAAGTTCAACATGTTGATGCAGATAACATAGGCTATGTAATGGCACAGAAGACTGCTCAGCTCATCCTTTTAAAAAGGCCTATGGTAACCTTCAGATGACCCTATGTACCGGTAATAAGTTTCTTATTTGGCAATGTTGTTACTGAAGTCACACTGTGTTGTAAAGTATTCAAGTTTTAAAGCACTATTTAAAAACGACCAAACTATTGTGATTGGGTTTGTCATATCACTTACAATTTTTAAAACGAATAAATCTTATTTTACCTGGACTCCTTAACCCTTATCAGTGCTGATCCGATCCTATACAATGTATTATTATGCTAATATCAATGTTATACTATATATCTTTATATTAGCATAATTAGGGAATCTCCTCATAGTCACCAGGCCCTAAGCAGCTGCCTATGGTGATGTGATGTTTAGCTACAGAAAGCAAAATTGTGGTTGTTATTTTAAAAAAGAAACATAGGATTTCATGTTGCAATCTCCCTTCTGCTATGCAAATCCAGATTAGATTTAGGAGTTCTTGCTGCATACGCAGTTATCCAGTTATCCGTCGACAAGAATGGCTCACTTCTTCTCTTCTCTGATTGCCAACTTTGCTTCGACCATCTGATTGGATGAGGGCTTTTGGCTCCTTTGTTGATCAGGTTAGATAACAAAGCCGCAGTCCTCGAAGGCTGGGGAGGCTGAGGGGGAGGGGGAGATGAAGGATCAACGGTTTGGACCTCAGCATGCATGTGACAGTTAGGCACCCTGATGACGTCAAATTACACTGTGAAAATATTGTTTTGGGAGATTCTGAACAATGATGAGGCAAGAAATGGGATTATGACAAAGTGGAAAACTTGAAGAAAAAGTTCACTTTCTGAAGTTTTATTTTTTTAAATATTATTAAAATTTGAATGCATAATGTTTAATGTTTTTGATTGCCGCAGACATTTTTTAATAGGCCTACAATCGAGGAAATTTTAGACCAGTGATGTCTTCATGTTGGGCTAGAAATTACCTGAACCCACATTGCCCTTTCGGTTAAGATTGGACACCCATGTTTTAAATATTTTAAGTTCCTGACAACCTGCTGGCTTTAAAATGGCTGGTATAGGGGCACTTGGGATATGGTGTAGAGCAAGAAAATACACTTGTGCAGCTTGTAGAGGCATTATGTTTCCAGAGGAGGCACATGAGTATATAACGAGTTTAAACTTGCTTTCATTTGGCATGATTTCCTATGCTGTACATTAATTGAGAAGGCATAGCTTCCTTTTGAAACATCAGAATATGACACATGAAAATAAGATTACTGCATGAGAGACCTGAAAGCAACAAACTGACAAGAAGTTCTCGCTTTTAGAAAACTGCATTTTCAAAATGAAATATAAAAAAGAAAGTGAACTATCCCTGTAAATGTATGAAGAATGTATAAAAGGCACATATACATATAATGAATACATGTAATTATTTCACAATATACTGGAAAATAATAACCTTTGAGGAGTAAATCATTTTTCAGAAATCTTTTTTAAAGTGAAAGCTGACTCTTCTAGTCAATGAATCAAGCCAACAGCACTGAAAATTCATATCATCTGGAAAAGGAGGGCTTTTGGGTGGCTTATTCAGTTAATGCAACACGCTGTGGTGCAAGGATGAAACCCATGGATTTGAATCAAGTCCAGACTACACCAGTATTAGCCCATAGCATTGCCCAGGGTATGGGGGGTTAGTTTGGGGTCCACATTTCATCACTCTCCAGCGACCCCTGTGGTCGATCAGGAGTCCTTGGACTACTGAAAGGTCTTCCTCCACTCTAATCGAGCTTAGCTGTAGTCTGGGGTGTTAAAAAAGCATCTGGCAACATTTTTCAGAGGAGAATTGCAGATTCTGCTCTCTCCCTAATCAGCAATGGGGTTCACTCTTGAATGCAGCTGCGGTTGTAGATAACTGGACATTCTAAATTAGGGTGGGAGTTGGACATGTTCAAGCCAAGAAAATGTAAATACATGTATAAATACTATAAGCAAGTAAACACTACTCCATCAAGAATACATTACATATGTTCAATTGAAGAAAATGGACATACAAGACATGGCTGAAAGTATGTGGACACCTGACATCCAACATCTCATCCAAAATTATGGGCATTAATATGGAGCTGGTCCACCATTTGTGCCTATCACAACTCTTCTGAGAAGGCTTTATACTAGATGTTGGAGCATTGCTGCAGGAATTTTCTTACATTCATGCAGAAGAGCATTAGTGAGGTTGGGCAATGATTGGGCGATTAGGCCTGGCTTGCAGTTGGCTTTCCAATTGATCCCAAAAGTGTTGCATGGGGTTGAGGTCAGGGTCCTGTGCAGGCCAGTAAAGTTCTTCCACACCGACCTCAACAAAACCATTTCTATATGGACCTCACTGTGTGCTCGGGGGCACTGCCATGCTGAAACAGGAAAGGGCCTTCCCCAAACTATTGGGGAAGCACCGAATCGTCTCGAATGTCATTGTATGCTATAGCATTAGGATTTGCCTTCCCTGGGAATTATGGGCTGAGACCAAACCATAAAAAACCCCAGACCAAGGGGTATCCACATACTTTTGGTCATATAGTGTAAGCCAACAAAACAGAATCCCAGAAAATCAGACTTTACTTGTTTTTATTTTCTTAATTTTTTCACATCTCCAATATAACTTTATTGGAAGATAAGATGACAAAAAGGCACAAATTCACAGTAAAAGAAACAAAAACAAAACAGATGACACAAGAACAAAATTTTTAAAAATGATTTGGAATTCTAAAATCATGGAATTCATCATCCTAGCTAGAAAGCATGGGAATCTAACAACAACATCTATAGAATCATCTGAACCATTCTTTCCATGTTACTGAATGTGCCATACTTCTCATGACAATGACAGTGTTTTCCTGGAACGGCACACGTTTCTCCACAAGTTCCGGCAGTGCAGAATGCACCATATCCACCTGTCACCTTCCTACTGTAGATCCAGTGTTCAAATCGTATCAATTCCCCCTCCGTTCTGTGATTTCCCCACCCACTTCCAGAGGAAGTGGTTTGGAGGGGGGGTTGAGCTGCCTTTTATACGAGAGATCAGAATGGTTCAGAGTCAGACGACGTAACTACGGCATTCAGAACAAAAATATATTTATGCACTGTCCTGCCAAAAACATTCGCCAGAGTGCCTGCTGGGAGGCTGACATCACGGCTGGGTGAGGGTGAAGCCAGCGCAAGTGAACTTGGTGCCCTGCATAACGTGTGGGCTGCAGCAAGGCAAAAGCCTGCTCTCCAAATAAGCTCTGCCTCTAGCTCTCAGTGTGCAACAGCTCTTGTTAAACTAATGCAATGAGAGTTCTAAAGGTGACAACTTGTTTGGATAGGCTAACATCAGAAATAAAAATACTTCAGAGACATTAAAATGTCTTATTTGCAGCATCGCAACTTAATACTATTTTTTCCTGCTTTCATGAGTTGTCAAAGAGTATCAATAGCCAAAAGCATCATGTGTATAATTGGGTACACCTATCAGTGGAGCCCTATCTCTTCATCTGGCCTGAAATCAACAGAAAAATCGACAAAATGAAGCAGTAAATGGTAGAAAGACCAATTAGTATTTGTGAAGATCAACGGCGAGAAAAAGCAGTCGGCTCTGGAAAGAAATATATCTCTGTGTGAAGCTTGGATCAGCCCAGCCTATCTGGATTGAGAGTAGCATGCTGAAAGCTACACAGCCTTCCCAGAATTCATTTCACACAAAGTCCCTGCCGAACATGGCTGTGAGAAAATTGTGAATGGCGGATTTTTGGGTGTCAGGTGTGCTCTTCATTTGGCAGGACAGTTTTACCTATATATGTGTTCATCTACATATATTTATAGACTATATACATTTCAGTACATACATCTCCATTATTAGATTTTTCATAAAGGATCCATATCATTACATAAATAGACTTTCTACTCTTTACAACATTGTGAGACAATTTGGGGTTGTAAGCTTTTGGGGACATCGCAGTATTGTATTGCTAATGGATTTGCGCAGAGCTGAGAGGAAGAGGAGGGATGGGGATTAATGACAGAAATCTTGGATTTGCGGTGTGAACATCCCACCATTCCACTGTGGACACATGTACAGACTGACCGACTGACAGATACACCCATTCACCTCTGTCTTTTCAATAAATCCACAGCCATAGAACTGGTAATCCATGCACTCTCTCACACACATGAACACACGTGCATGCGCACACAACAAGCCATGAACCCAGACCCAAACTCCCCTACTCGACACCATTACAATATGGGAACAGTTTCACGCTGAGCTCAGTGCCTGACAGTTTAAAAAACTGAGAAAAGCAGTCGGTTCTGAAAATAAATATATCTCTGAGTGAAGTTTTCATCAGCCCAGCCTTTCTGGATTGATAGTGTAGCATGCTGGTCTATTTAATACATATGCACAAAAGATATTTTTAATATATGTGGTTATATATTTGACCAAAGAGATCCAAAGACAAGAGGACGAGTTATTGCTTATGGTGGAATAAAATAATCCTTTATACTTCAGAGTTGTATAAAGGCGTTTAGGGCCACTTTGCAGCCCCAGTGGTCACAACTGTTGGAGCATAAATGGTTTCAACTGTCAATATACTCCATACAGCATAAGTATTATCAGACTATAGGCCCTATATGGTAGTTGGTCAGAAGAAACCTCAACTTAATTTTCTCATACAATCAGAATGCGTTATGGAGTCTTGTAATAGAAGGTAAGTTGAGCAAACCTGTAGCATTAAGGCCAACTGATTTTGGGATTTTCTGTGGTCCTGCTGCATAGGATATTCTTGTAATCTTTCACAGATTCACGTCAGCTGCCCCTGGAGAGGTGAGTGGGAGATACATATCTGTTCCCAAAAGGCTAAGAGAGTGAGGGGGAGAAATGGATCTGGGAATCGCACATGAAGAGAGAGAATCGTTTCCACATGTTTTTAAATGCAGAGGGAAAAAAGCTTTTAGGACTGTGAATGTTATATTCATAGAGACACTTATTGCATGTGTTGTAGCTAAATAAAAATTAAATTAAATTAGGAGAGGTCAACAAAGACAGGTGAAAAAGTGAAAGAGGAGTCGGTAAGGCAGTCTGAACGACTGCAACGGTTCATCACAAAAAGGACTAAACACGGAAACTAAAAATCCAAAAACTTTACACAAATTCAAAAACACAAACAGCCAAATAAAAATTACAATCAAGATATACATTTCTTTTTTAAAATTAAGAGCAGGACAGTAGTGACCCTGTAGTAAGCATTAGAGTGCAGGTCAGCACAACACAACACACAGTGTTTCCTTGTATCCGAAGAGAAGTCTTTCACAATACTGCAAACAGTACCCTGTAAAAACAGAGCGAAATCAGGGATGTGACCACTCTCTAACCTCTTTCACCAAAAGACAGAGCACACATCATATCCCTGGCCCAAAAACTTGTATCTACCCCTTGTTACCCCTGAGGGCAAATTTAAGGGGGCAGGGCAGGGCAGTGGAGAGAGAAGTTAGATAAAGAGGGCATTCCGTTAAACATGGGATATTAGCTTATCTCCGATAGACAATGAACAACAAAAAATACAAACTCAAATCCGAAAATTGTGTGGGAGTGTGGGACTACATTAGTATTACAGCAAAAAAAGAAACTACAAGGGGAAAAATCACAACATGATTCAAATTAAACACTGATAAGATTCAGCTTGGTCCATAACACACAGGAACGTACAGAAAAGAATCTTAAAACCCTGATATTAATTTCCCATAATAATTTGTCTCTCAACATACATATACATATTTATATTCCATTAAGTGAAAACAAAATAATTTTTAGACTCTGCCAACCTATTCTTTTTAAAACAACTGACATCTTGGATAATATATAGGAGTTATTACAGGTGATAGTCCATATTTAGTGTGTTATTTTGCACTTGCTCTTGCCATGTCGGTGGTCCCCCCACCCCTGGCTCCACCCACTGAGCTGAGAGGAGAGGAGACAGGCAGCTCACAGAGGACTGTACCACACAGGAGAGGGAGAGGGGGGACCAAGTTCACAGAGATGGTGTGCCAATAAAAGTGGTTGAGGCAATGCCGCTGGTGTTTAGGGTACTGGTTTGGGAGACAGACAGACAGATAGACAGACAGACAGACTTTTACCATTATAAATATTTAAATATAACACAAATTAAAAATTTAACACATAATATATCATTTGAGTCACAGATTTCAAATGCGCCTTTGTGTGCGTCTGTTTGCACGCTCACGCGCGTACGTGTGTGTGTGCTTGTGTGAGTATTATTGGATCAGATCCAGCCATTAAATCAGCCCCAATCTTCACAACTGTTGCTGCATGTGTGTGTTTGCGCAGCGCTGTTTGTACGTGTGTGTTTGGATCAGTGCGTCTGTGTGTAACTGGATATTACTCAGCCATAAAAAACACTCCCAATCTTCTGAACTGCCAATGCGTCTGAACTTTGAAACAAACTCTTAATGGTGTACCATCAATCCCCAGAACTCCCAGAACCCCCATTGATTACCAGTCCGAGCGGCAGCACTCACAGTCACAAGGGGACAGCCTCAGTCTTCCAAGGCCACCATTCCTTTCACCGGATCCTTCACCCGCATCTAGGGACACAAAAGAGAACCCCAGCTCTTCACAGCCATAATTATAAAAAGCCGCGTGATTAAAAAATAGAAAGATTACATTTTTGTGAGAATAGTTTCTTGTATTACTTGCATTACCAATAAAACAGATGTAGCAATACATGTGATGTACAAATGATGTATGCATATACTTTTTTTTGGGGGGGAGGGGTAAGAATTGTGTGTGTGTGTGTAGCTATCCATGGAATCTCGTTTTATCTATTATATGTACATGAAACATAAAGATCTCTTTGTCTTCTCACATTCTTTCTCTCTCACACGCTCACAAACACACGCGGGCACACTCACAGACCTCATCTAGTTCCTTCCTAGTTTCCTCCTCCATGCGTCGAATGTCTTCCATTGTCAATTCAATCCACTTATCAATCCAACAGAACAGTTGCCGGTGGAAATTGGTGAACAAGCGCTTCTCTTGCTGCAAAGAGAAATGCAAATAGAAAATGAAAGCCCAAAGTCAGATGGGCCATGAAAACCCAAAAGTACCCTACATACTACAAGGCAGGGGTTCTCAATCTTATCCAGAAAGCGCCGGTGTGGCTGCAGGCTTTTGTTCTTTGCTACGGACCTTGATTAGTAGAATCAGGTGTATTACTGCTTGGCTGAAACAAAAGCTTGCACCCACACTGGCCCTTTCTGGATAAGATTGAGGACCCATGCTATACGAGAACATTGACACAAAAAAAATAAATAAATAAAAAATCACACTGCAATACAAACAGTTGCCCACTAGAGGCCAGACAAAGCATGTGATCAAAATGTCGCAAATGACATCATGCGAACAGTTAATTAACGTAATTAACACCAGAAAGGTGAACAGTTTAGCTAGGCTTTCCTTATTAACGCAATCTACAGGCGAGTCAGTACACTCTACAAAAATGGATGACTGCAGTCCAGTTTCAGGGTTCTCCAATTTTGGGTTACAATGCTGGAAACGGGTTGGAAGTACTGCATGCCTGTTCATGCTCTGTAAATCCCACAGGCTGGGATGGCGGTGGGGGGGAGAGAAAGGGGGACTGTGAAAGAAAAGAGATCTGCTTCTTCAACAGCCCTGTCTACTGAGCAGTGTTGTAAGAACAGAGGAACAGTAAGACAGGAACTCCTCAGCTGAACTCCAGGTACAGGACAGTACATACTTAGGCTCATGTTCATAAGGTATCTTAGCATAAGATCACTGCTCTAGCATCAGGCTTCCCTGGTCCATATCCTAACCATATCCAATGTGAGCTAAAAGGCAAAACCCCTCCTGGATCAGTACTCCTACTCAGAGGACCTTTACAAACGCAGGTCTTGGTCTGTTCTCATACAGGAAACGCTGCACACGCATCAACAAGACAGACACACAGAGGTCCCGCCCCTTCCTTGCCTTCTGAATGAAGTTCTCCACTTTGTTCTGTAAGCCCCACCATTTAAACTTGACAGTGACCAGCTTATAGGCACACATGTGTGGGCAATCTGTCTTCTTAGGAAGGTCTTTCTGCACAGAAGGGAATGGGAGAGACAGAGGAGGACAGTGAGGCACAGACACATAAAAAGAATGCAGCGAGTTCACATTTCATTCAGTGGTAAAAGTACTACTGTACAGTGCAAACTGTAAAAAAAAACAGCAAGGCAACATGGGGAATTTCAGACTAAAATACCAAAAAAACAAAGATGTCTTAAGTCTGGCATTCCCCCAGGTATTAGATTACTATGAAGTTACATGAACACCAGAAATACAGACCATATGAACTGCAGAGAAATATAAAAGAGGTAAGAATGATACACTGCGTTCTATACCTTCCAGTCAGGGCCCAGGGGCCCTCGGCCAGTCTTTACAGACTTAAACTTGGAGGGGTCCTCCTCTGGCTTGTAGTCCTAAAGGGAAAGAAGAAAAGGGGGAGGAGAGATCAACAGTGGGCGTGCACTGCATCACCTAAACGCTGTCCTGTGGCCGAATATGCAGGGTACCCTCAGGAATAATAACCTTGGGGTAAGATGATTGTGATGTCATCTCACTCATAGGAAGAACAGAGAGGGGGCTGCTGGGTGGCACATCCTGTTAAGGCACATTTTCAGTGCACAAATAGGCCCAATAGTCTGGTATGGCATCTGGGCCACACCAGTGCTGAAAGTGGCCAACTGCCCTACAGGGTGATGTTAAAGTCAATTGCACAGGAATGGGAGGGTTTTAGCAGGTTGGGATGACGGCGTCTCATCTGCTGGTCGATCAGATGCCCGCAAGCCACCAATCCACCAGCAGCACAGCTCCACTAATCACAGACTAAATAGGTAACAAGGAGTACAACAGTGCCAATGGTGAGTGGTGGGTACTTTCTGGTTATGTCCTGGTAATTAGAGCAGAATATCCACCAATTGCCAGTGTTGATGTTTTGCTGGTTGTTACCAAAACATTCTGTGATTGGTGGAGTTGCTCCTTGTTTTTCTTTAAGTAGGATGACATCACAACTGTCTCATTCCCACTGTATTATTTCTGCTCTCTGTGTCAATGATGCATTACAGGCATTTATGCACTGTACTTGTGAGCCTTGTTTCCCTGCAATATCATTGCAGGTGTAAGATTAATGGCCCACCTTTGTTTCCACCTGGCTTCTGTCTCCAATGTCAATGTAGACCACATCCACCTTCTTCCAAGTGTCAGGGTCCAGACCATGCACCTGCACAGGCAAGAACAGAGTGTGGTCAAGCGTAAGCTTTAGACACACATCAAGGAAAAAATACAGGTTGAGCACAGGCTGAGACACAATGCTGAACGCAGGGTGAGACAATGCTGAACACAGGCTGAGACACACAACACCGAACACAGGCTGAGACAGACACAATGCTGAGCACAGGCTGAGACAAACACAATGCCAAACGCAGGCTGAGGCACACAAGATTCCAAGCACAGGCTGAGACACACACAATGCTGAACACAGGCTGACACACACAATTTTGAACACAGGTTCAAATACACTATTCTAGACACAGCAGGAGATGAAGACACAGAGCTAGCATAACTCTTGTTAATGAGCCTAATTGGCCTTGTCAGGCAATTACACAAACCATAAATAATTCAGTGAAAAAACAATGCTTTCAGAAAATGCAATCAACTCACTCAGACCGAATTAAAAATCGAACAAAGTGGTCAAACAAACTGTGCACAACAATCGCTCAGCACTTCACAAAAGGAGGAGGACAGAGAGAACGTAAAGTGAACAACAGTTCAAAAAAGGTTCACCCTGCAGTCAAGGTATGTGGCCAGGAAGTTTCTGAATATGAGAACTGAGCTCTCAATGAACACACCTGAGCAAATATATATTTAAAATATGAAAAATAATAAAATGGAGAGTTCAAATAAAAGGCACATTCACAGATGTGCAGTTGGAATGAATGAAACTAGCAATGTGTTATATGAAATTTGCAAAACAATAGTCTAATATGGATATGTGAGAATTTGAAGTCTGGGCACTAAAGCTGAGGGGGGTATGGGGGGGTGGGGTCAGATTTTATTAAATTTTTTTCCATTCATGTTTTCACTCACATTCTCCTGATGGCCCATGTCAGGTTTGTGCCACGTCTCTATCTTGATCAGGAAGTTGTCCTTCATGTACTCATTCTGCAGGAAGAGGGCGGAGACCAAGAGAACAGCTGGATCATTAATGAGGATTTTTGCGTACAGGCACCTGCACAGGGCCCCTGCTTCCCTGAAGAAAACACAAAACACAGATTATCACAGGCTTGAGCAAAGTATGTTTCATTACAGGGGAAATCCCATGAAGCCAAGACAAACCAAAACTACTGACAGCGTTTATGT
Source organism: Anguilla anguilla (assembly GCF_013347855.1). Taxonomy (NCBI): domain Eukaryota; kingdom Metazoa; phylum Chordata; class Actinopteri; order Anguilliformes; family Anguillidae; genus Anguilla; species Anguilla anguilla. Next base: position 27,241,237 of record NC_049209.1, read on the forward strand.
TTACAGGACGTTTTTTCTGGTAACAGTGCTCCGGAATATTCTAGAATAGAAGTAAAACTCAATCAGTCAAAGCCTATAGGCAGGCACATATGACACAGAGTCTATGCACATGTGCACACACACACACATGCAAACATGTATGTGCTTGTGTACATAGTAAATCTGCATTTGTAGCGACTGCCCCCCTCTCTCCTTTCTCCTGCACAGGTACAGTTACCTCCTTCTCTTTCTCAGAGGCCCATGTGTTTGCAAGGCAGCCTTTGTGACTGACTGTAGGTATGTGTGTGTGTGTGTGTGTGCGCGTGTGACAGAAAGACAGAATATGAATGAGGATATGCGTTCTTATGAGAGTGTTTCTGAAAGAAGAGAATGTCAGCGCCACTTTGGGTGCAGATGTGCATTTGTGTGTGCGTGTGTGTGTGTGTGTGTGTGTGTGTACACATGCATGAACGTGTCTGCCAAAATACACAAATAGAGGGGTACTTACGGTGATTACTGTAAGGAATGGGGGGAAGAGAGAGAGAGAGAGAGAGAGAGAGAGAGAAAGATCATTCAGATCATCTGTTTCACATCATCAACCTTCAGAGTGCTTTTATGAAGTATTACCATGCTAAGTACTTATTCAGTTTATGATTAGCAGTGTTATAAACATTCAAATAACAAACTGCATTTTCGCAGCACATATAGATATCATCATCAGATACATATTCATAAACAGTAAAAGGACATGCATGAACTGGTCTGTCTTTGAATCGATCTCTCCAGTCATCAATCTGAAACTCTGCCTGGCTGCTTGTGCAGCAGTGGCGCTGTGTGTTCAGACTGCGTCCTTATATAGCACGGCCCTGCCCTCTGCTGTAACTCCACTCCTCCTATCCCCACAGCCACAGTCAATTATTCAACAGTCTCCCACACTGGAGAGAGAGACTGAGAAAGAGGGAGGGAAAGAGAGAGAAAGGGGGGGGGGGGGGTGTAGAGTGACAGCATTTGCTCTCTCCATCTTTTACTTTTTCTCTTTTTTCTGTCACTCTCATGTTCTCTCTTTCTCTCTCTTGCTTTCTCTCTCTCCTCACCTAATCTATTGATCCCTGTCCCCTGTTTGTCCTCTCCTATGGAGATGTAGGTTGTGTGCACTGGGATGTAGGGTATATGTTTTGGGGTGCAGGGAATAGGTTTGGGAGTGTAGGGTGTGGGTTTTGGGTGTAGGGAGCGGGTTTTGGGTGCGAGGTGTACGTTTTGGGTGTAGGGAGCGGGTTTTGGGTGCGAGGCGTACGTTTTGGGTGTAGGGAGCGGGTTTTGGGTACGAGGTGTATGTTTTGGGGAATAAGGTGTGGGGTGTGTACGCACCGGTGCGACAGTAAGGGTAGGCATTCCAGGCCTTCTCGTGGATGTTGAGGGCTGATGCAGGCGCCAGCATGCGCACGAAGGTCGGCACTTTGCTGAAGGGAAGAGAAGAGATGGAGAAATTGTGAAATTAATGAATCCGTTTTCTTTTTTTGGGCAGGTGGGGAAGATCCCATTTAAAGTAGACACTGGCAGCATGATTATAAGAGCTGGCAGCATGATTATAAGTACCAACAGGAACCGTTACATACTGTAATGAGCATGACAGCTCAAGAGACCGTGGCCTATGGAGGTAGTGGTGCAGGACTTACCTCTGCAGGTGATAGATCTTGTGTGTATACTGGCCCCTCTCCCCATCTTTCTCATAGGGTTCGTTCTTCAGCACCTCCACCCCCTCTCCACCCCCCGTCTCATTCTTACTGGCCTCTGCCACAGAGTACAGCTGCCCCACTTGGTACTGAGACAGGTTGGGACAGGAGAGAAAGGACAGGGGGAAATCATGCCTCCATCCTTTCTTCCTACCAATGTCAGAGCAATCAGCACACACCATTACACTGCAAAATGTCTTATGCAGGCTAGCAAAATGCCTTTATGTAGCCTACAAAAATGTCTTCATGTAGGCTAGCAAAATGTCTTCCTGTAGGCTACCAAAATGTCTTTATGTAGGCTAGAAAAATGCCTTTATGTAGGCTAGCAAAATGTATTTATGTAGGCTAGCAAAATGTCTTTATGTAGGCTAGCAAAATGTCTTTAGGTAGGCTATCAAAATGTCTTCATGTAGGCTACAAAAATGTACTTACTGTATGTAGGTTACCAAAATGGCTTTACATGTATGTAGGTTAGTAAAATGTATTTATGAAGGCTAGCAGAGTGTCTTTATGTAGGCTACAAAATGTATTCATGCAAGCTACCAAAATATCTTTATGGAGCCTAGCAATGTCTTTATGTAGGCTATAAAAATGCTTTCCTTGCTCCCCTGCCATATTCATCCTCCCTTTCCTCATTCACCAGCTATTCTTCTCCTATTTTCCCTCATCCTCCTCTCCTGTCACTCGACATCCCACAGCACAATGATTTCTGTCATAATCACCTTTAATCCACTATGTACTGTGTACTACACACTCACAATCACTTCCCCACTCCCCCCCAAACGCACCCACATCCACACTCAAAGACCATTTATCCACCACACACAAAGGCCATTCATCCACTTACAGTACACATACATACACACACACACGCAAGCATGCACACACACGCGCACACACACACACACACACACACACACACACACACTTTATACTACTATGTCACAGTACATACAGCCGGGCAATCATAAATGCAAACGCACACACAAACACACACATATTCTATCACTCTCACTCATGCTCACTTGCACAGATACGTCACAGTGTTGTGTATCCCTTTAGTAATGCTCCTCTAAGGTTATGATATTGTTTTCTGAAATCATACTCATAGTAGTTTTATATATACAATTATAACAGCAGGAATAAAAGTTAAGTTTCGACATATGAGAAATTATAAGGACCATGCTAAACCATGTGATAAGACTTTGTCAAGAGCCTCATTGTAGGAATGACAGGGAGAGAAAGAGAAGGAAAAACACCATGGAGCACTATATGGAAACTTATGCATCGCTTTGCAGGGCTGCAGGCCACAGTCAGCAGTGGCAACACTAATGTGCCTTCCAATCACCCCATTGAAAGGAGTTTAGGAGGAAAGTCCCCGCATACTCCACAGTGAATTTAGCATATGTTCTTATCCATCTTGATTTTTTTGTCACATACAGTTAATTTGTCCCACTTGGGAATCAAACCTGCAACCACTTTGCCCAGTATCTCTTATCATTACATTACACTTTCACCCAAGAAATCAGGGTATCGGCATGAGCTGCAGCTCAGTGCCCAACTGTCATCGAGCGGCATAGATATGAGCTGTGGAATTCTAGTGCACGAGGGCCACAAGGTCAGCGCGGCTGCACCTACATCACCGTTTGGCAGAGCGGCCGCATTTCCCTGCCACTCTACCCATCAGCAAGATGCCCTGGCAGACTGTCAGCACCTCCTCCGGCTCTGGCATCGTCACCGCACCAACGATAAACACGGCGCGGTGCTGAACGGTGCAAGCAGGGTGGGGGAAACGGTACATCACATCACATTTCACCCCGTTCCACGAGTCTCTTTCTCCCTCGTTCGCTCTCTCCCCAGTTGCGTTTTCTGTCCCTCAAGCCCTTCCTGCAGCTCTCCTTCTTTCAGCTTAGTCCAAATTGGCTCAAATCTCTCTCTCTCTCCCTCCCCCGCTCTCTCTCTCGCTCTCACTCTCTCTCTCTCTCGCTCTCCCTCTCTCTCTCTCTTGCTCTCCCTCTCTGTCTCTCTCTCTCTCTCTCTCTCGCTCTCCCTCTCTCTCTCTCTTGCTCTCCCTCTCCCTCTCTGTCTCTCTCTCCCTCTCTCTCCCTCTCGCTCTCTCTCTCTCTCTCTCTCTCTCTCTCTCTCTCTCTCTCTCTCTCTCTCTCATTTCGGAACATGGTCGTCTGGCGGCGTCGCGTGGCCCGCGCGCACGCTTGTCTGCGTGTTTCACGAGCGTGTGCGCGCATCTGCGGCACGCACGAGAGCGAGACGAAACCACTGGATGCAGGGAAGAGTATTTTTAGCTGTATGTACATCTCATCTTTAGCACTTAGATGCAGAGCCGGGAGGAGGGTGGGGGGGGGGGCATAGAACAGGAAGCAGGAAGCAACCGCTGTATTTATAGAGCAGCATCACCGATCCGGTGACAGAAACGATGAAGCAGCAGGGAATGTGGTGCCAGACGAGACGTAGGGAGAAACGAGAACATGGACAGAAGAGACAGCGGAAGAGCGGAGAGAAAAAGAGATTCACAGAACGGGAGAGAAGTGAGAAAGAAAAGAAGCAGTTTAGTTGTAACGAGGTTGGAGGCTAAGATCAGACAGCCCTCCGCTCCCACTGCAACGTTTCAACACTTAGCTACGGCTCAATGCCACGCCCAAGACCCCCGTGTCTCACGCAACAGCACTCCCATTATCCTGCCAGAAAACCTCTAGCGCCTGAACCAGCTTTGCAAAAAAGAACCGGGCCCTGCCTACACTGTCCCCCATGGCTCCACCCCCACATACTGCTACGCACACACACACACACACACACACACACACACACAAACAAGCAAACACACCCGTGGACACACACTCCCTGCCTCCCTGCCTCCCCGCCCTCAGCCCAGGGTTGCGTGGGGTCGCGGGCAGGTCACGCTGGAGGGCATGGGCGGCACAGGACAGCGGAAATGAAAGCGGTGGCGGTAATTCAGAGTGCTCAGAGCCGCTCACGACTACCCTCACGCGTCACGCAAGCTGTGGGGAAAACCCGCCTCCTCGCGTCACAATGGCACGCTAGCGTTAATGCAGCAGAGCTCGCCGCTGTGCGCGAGCGAGCAGAGAGAGGAGGAGGAGAGCGGAGAGGAAATCAGAGGAACTCACACACCAAATCCCCTCAGGACCAGCCAGGGCAGGAACCTATGGTCTTTCACCTCTCCTCCACAGTCCTCCACACAAACACACACAGGCACACACACACAGACACACACATCATGCACTGCTGCAGCTTTTTGCATTCCCTCTGTTCAGTAGTCTGCCTACGTCTCTGCGAGATGGTGAATTCTGTTTTCCGAGCAGGGCATCGTTGCAGGCAGAGTGTGGAGGGAGGGCTGGAATCTGGAGCACAGCCATCTGACAGCTATCGGTCTGCAGAGGGACTGTGGGAGGGATTAGAGTCCAGCTTATCTCTCCTGCACATCGCTGCGGTCTGTCATCTTCCACCTCCCCAGTGCCCGCCCTGAGGCTGCCCTGTCAGACAACAGCCAGGCTGCCACTCACTAGCGTTTAAGCCAGTTCTGCTCATTTCTTCTGCACTGACCATGCTGCCTGAATGACAGGTGAACTGGCTGGTGAACTGGCTGGGCGGATGGTTAACTGACCAGCTGTCTGACTGATTTACTGGCAGGTTGGCTTGCTGAATGACTGGGTGACTGACTGGCTGATTATTTGACTCATTTAGCAGCCAGACGACTCCCTAATTTACAGGCATTCGGAGCTGATGCCTGACAGCCTGACTTGCCAGCAATGTGAAAAGCTGGCCAGCTAACTGGCTGCCTGAAAGGCTGATTCACGACAGGAAGCATTAGATGCTTCCAATGGCTTCTCCCAACTGTTCTTCCACTGAGGAACCGACAGTGACACCGCAGTACATGTCTTAATGTGATCCTCTAAGACAACTTCCATAAAATATTTGGATACACCACAATAGATTATTTTCATCAGCAGTTTTATTTTGGGATATCTTTTTGAGAGCAGCAGTGCAGCATTAGGCTTGTAACTCAGAGGTTGCAAGTTTGATTCCTGCCATTGTACCCTTGAGCATAGCATTTAACCTGAATTACTTGGGTATATAAATGGACCATATAAATGGATTGCAAGTAAAAAAGAGTAAGCTGTGCAAGTCTGTCTGAATAACAGCATCTGCTAAATTTCTAAAATGTAATATAAATCAGACAAATATTGTTTGTACTTTGGGAAACTGGCAACAGAAACTAATCAAATTTAGTGCATGCTTAATCAAGCATATTACTTTAATCAACTGCAAAAACTGCAGACAATGACTTATAGATTATAGATTGGTGGTTGGTAAATTTGTGGTCAGGACTCAGGGGTTAAGGGGATTTTCAGTTATGGGTACGAAAGAGCAGCAATTCCCTGGAGCTGCCCTAGGCTCTGTTCCCACAATGCCCCAGCTGAGACCGAGCGTTTGAATGGGCAGTAAAAATAGTGTGTGCTGCATAAAAGCACCGGCCAAGTTAAATACGTCTTTAAGATTTCTGTACACGTGGGGATCAGTGAAAAGACGTTCTGGAAGAAGCACAGATTTTCATTGTTACCAAAGAAAATAACAAATGCTGAGGATTTGTTGTGGAGAGGTTGGTGACAAAGCTGCTCAGAGCCAGTAGGCTCAACTTGAATTGCTGGTTGGATACACTTGCACCTGATTTTCTTCAGAAAATGCAGTTTAGCAGTATATTGTAATTTCTATGGTTTTGATGCAAAGAGTATAGCTGTCCATGTGTACAGCTGTTCTTGACTGAAGCAATTCAGGTGAAATCCTTGCTTGAGGTTACAATTAGAGTGCCACCACTGGGAATCACACCTGAAACTTCTTAGCTGCTGCAAAAGGACTTGGATTTTCTTCCTGTTTAACTCTCAAAGATAAATATTTGGCATTATTACACAGTATTGTCTATACTACAAGAATACTCAAGAAGATGGTAATTAATTAATGTGCTTTTGGGAGCGCTGATAGTACATGATTAGAAGGGGAAAGTGCATGGTGTGTAAATTTGCCAGTTCTCTGCTGAAAAACCAAAGATCATCTACTGTTTTTACTCAGCACAAGACTGCTACAACAGCAAGCTCTTGCCTCTATAATTCGCATTTCATCCTGATATTTTTCATTATAACAGTTGTCATTAGCAGGTCCTTAAATAAACATCATCAGTCATAATTACGTAAGTAATACAAATTAAATTTGATGACTGATTATTATTAGGTTACCAGCAAGCTTGCTTACCAATGTAGCTTAAAGGTAATACGATTACTAGTTTGCTACTTTAACTGTTTAAAGTTATTCACCAAATAACCACTGTGCAACTCTGTGGCAGATTTCTGAGCACCTCTTTCACTCAGTAACATTTGTGGTATTTTTCCAGTGCTATGTTCTTACGCGGCATTAGCTTATTATTTCTAAACACCTGTCTCACGATAAACTACTCATGTTATTTTGCCAGTATTTTGGCTGTACAACATTAAATTATATATTTAAGCATATTTCCTCCACAGAATATCTGTGGCATTGTGCCGTATTAGGTTTTTATACTGTATCAGATAATGACTTCTAAGCACCAAATTGGGTTTGTTTTGGGTTGCACATTTTATTGTTGAACATTTACAGTAAGCAGATTTTGCAGCCAATCCGTGAATGCGATGCAACTACAGTACATAGCACTAGTTAATGGCACCGGGTGCCATTAATGTTGCCCATCAGTGTTATTACTGTCTGTCCATGTCACAAATACATCTCCACAAAGGCAGCTGACAGTGTCACCAGACATTACACAGCCTTCCAGCGACAGGTTCTCTGGAGACCTTGGGTTGCATAGTTGAGAGAAGGCAGCACACGCAGAGCCCAGGGTGAGGGCACTAAATGTAGCACGGAATGGAGTGAGTCAGCGCAGCTACACGCTGTCCTAGCTGCCAGTACGCCACACACACACAGGCAAACAAACACACCTACAGACTCGACTGGGCTTACAAACACATACACACACACACACACACACACACACATACACTTGCGCTTACAGGCACAATCATATGTTCTTGCACCTAAAAAGATAACACACATTTTCATATGCATATGTGCACACACACACACACAAACTTGTGCTTATAGGTACAATCATATGTACTTGCACTTACAAACATCCACACATATACATATACATTTATGTATTTATATGCACCCCCACACGCGCACACACACATACACTCAAACCCACATTCAATCCCACAGCCTATTCCAGTCTGCTGTAACATTAGGAAACAACACCAAAACACATGAGTTTACTACAAATATAATATAAATGGACAAATTATTCTAAGCATTAAGAATGCATTGTGCCTTTGTATTGAAACCACGAAAAAAGCTAGTCTAGCCTGTGGATTGTGAGAGTAGGAATTCAGCCCTGCAGCCATAAAGATGAAGTGACTGACGTGAATAACACGACCAAGGAGGACACAGAGAAACACAAAATCAGCACTTACCTCCTCCACCGAAATGGGCAGGATCACTCGACTGGAAGAGAGAGAGACAGAGAGGGAGAGATTACAGACAACAACCTATTATCACACAGCCAATCAGAAACACACAGAGCAGGGGCAGGGCAGGGCAATCTCCACTTCCAGGACCAGCGTGCAGCATTTCCATCATTAAGGCGGCACAGATGCATGATGGTTAGACAACAAGGCTTGTAACTCTGCGACAGCAGGTTCAACCCCAAGCTGGGGCCCTGCCATAGTACCCTGAATCACAGTATTTAACCTGAAATGTTTCCGTATATATCTGGCTGTATAAACACACTGTAAGTGGAAAGAATATAAGTTGTTTAAGGCACTCAGGATAAGAGTGTTGGGTAACTGCCTAAAATGCAACCATGAATTACAGCACCATAACCAAATTTTTGTCATCTGTGTAACCCAGAGCCAGATAACACTAGTTCCAAACACAGGATAACAGGGAATCTCAGAAGCCTCTGAGAAGCAGGGCAAGAATAGGTTTTGACTGCTTCTAAGCTAGTCTGGAGCATTCAAGAAGACAAATAAATAAGGAAACCGCCCTTCCAATCAAGGACAGGAATGAAAAAAATCACTCAACTGTTTCACTATTTCATTGACCTTGCAATGTGTGTTATCAGGTCCAATTTTCTGGACTTATTTCAGCTTCAGAATACTGTGAAGTGTAAACCACGTGAAGCCGACCTTGGCGGTCTGATCGCCGAACAGCGGCGGGGAGGCGGGCTCGATGTCATTACCGTGAAAGCCCACGCCGAGGCGGAGGGCACATCCTGAAAAGCCCCGCACCCCAGAAACCAATTAAAGCCGTTGTTCAGTTCCCCCTTTGAGCTGCCACACACGGGGTAATTAATCTGTGCCCGCTCCCATTCTCACCGCCCTGAATATTTTATTAAAACAGATATTGGTGTAAGAGGAGCCCGGAGGCCTGCCTGCTGCGTCAGTGCTGACTGCAGGCCTCGTGCAGGAAGAGAGAGGCAGTGGAAGAAGCTGGAGAGACACCAGCGAATTCTGAATTGCACAGAAGCATCTTCTCAAGTTCAAGCAAAATCCTCCAAACTCATTGGACGGCACTTCATCCTACAGCAAGACAATGATCTCACACCTACTTCTCTAAAGCAAAGTTTATAAATAAAAGCTGAGAATGTGCATTTTAATCACGTGAATTGTTTGATTACAAATCTTGTAATGCTTACAAATGGTATCTACAGACCTGAGAAGCATCTTTGCAGCTGCTAACAAATTGAGCGTGAAAGCTAAGAATCCAAAGAAGAAAGGATTTGTTGCAGCACTGCATTCATGCAACACAGAAGCATCATTACAAGCAGGGTCGCAGCAAATCTTTTCTTCTTTCGATTACAAATCTAGAACTGTGGAGTACAGAGCCCAATCAAAAAAAATTTCTTCGTCCCAAACATTATGGAGCTCACTGTATATACATCATTTTCGATATATATACATTGAATCTTGTATGTATGTGTGTGTGTATATATATATATATATATATATATATATATATATATATAGTGAGCACCATAATACTTGGGACAAATACATTTTTTGTTGATTAGGCTCTGTACTCCACAATTTCAGATTTGTTTATATTTTTGAAAATCTCCTTGGTTGCTTTAACAGTGTGGGGTAATTGACCTGCTGCAATTTTGTTCACTATGGAATCCATCTTTCTGCTGCCATCAGCAATCACATCATCAATAAAGACAAGTGAACCAGTTCCTGTGACAGCCATACATGCCCAAGCCATAACACTTCCTCTACAATAATTCACAGATGACAGGGGCGGGGGGTGGGGGGGGGGGGGGGGGGGGGTATTTGTATCATGGGCAGTTCCTTTCTTTTTTCACACTTCTCTCTTTTCATCTCTTTGGCACGCGTTAATACTCATCTCTTCTGTCCATAAGAGTTTGTTCCAGAATGGTAGTCTTTGTACTTTTTTCTAACTTTAACCTGACCATTCAGTTCCTGAGGCTTTCCAGTGGTCCGCATCTTGTAGTCAACCCTCTGAGGTTATGCTTGTATAGTCTTCTCTTTATTTTTGTATTTGAGACATCTATGCCTACATTCTGGAGAGTGTTCTTGATCTTTTCAACAGTTGAAAAGAAAAACTGAAAGCATTTTTGTGTCATCCACTACAGTGGTCTTCTGTGGTGTAACAGGTTGTTTGCTATTGTGGAGCTCACCAGTGCATTCTTGCTTCTTAGCAATGTACCACACTGTTCATTTTGACATTACAAATGTTTCAGCTACATCACTGATCATTTTATTCCGATTTTTCCACCCCATTATGGCCTGCTTTACTAGCACTGACACTTATCTTGTCCTCATGTCAAGAGACAGCCACAACAGACCACAAATGTCAATAATGATGCAACAACACACAGCTTGTCAAGAAACAGCAGCCATCTTGTGAGCAGCCAATTGTCCAATTACCTTTGGTCCTCCAAAAACAGAGGGGTTGATATGGATGTAAATGCCTGCAAATTAAAGCTGACAGTCTGCACTTTAATCTCATATTCATTGTTTTATTTTAAATCCAATGTGCTGGACTACAGAGCCAAATAAATAAAAACTGTGCCACTGTCCAAATACTTATGATAGCATTGTATACATTTTTCCTGATATATATGCATTGACACTGATATATATATATATATATATATATATATATATATTGAACCTTAATATACAGACAATCACTCTCACATAATAAAATTACACAAAATTGCACGTTATTTTTCTTTTATCTGCCTTTGGGTTGTATATTTGCTTAAGATAAACAACAGCCTAGCTTGCCCCATTCGTCCTCCCAGAACTCTGTGCTAGAATCTCGGCCTAATACAGTTGTTTCTTCTACTTAAGCATTTGATACCGACTGACTGGTTTGTTGATATCCCATTCCCCCACCATGCCTACAGGCTGCATTCTGACAGGATTACTTCTCCTCCGCAAATCTCCATTCGTCACGCCAGTGAACTGTGCATACACAACAGGTCTATCCACAGCCCCTCCCCCCAGGACAATACCAGCAACAGTCTACCCTTTAAACATGTAACAACTGCAGTACTTCTGTCACTATGTAGGAACCCAAGAACCCGACCCAAGGTTGAGTGTTCTCACGTCACGGTCACATCAATCAGTGGAATGCTGCTCCGAACCACAAGCAATCTGCAGGCTCTCAGTCAAACTAATAATCACACTGAATGACTGAGACAGGACATTTAGGGATATTTAAGGACAACAGGACAGTTTGTCTTTGGGAAAGGCGCAGAAGTAAAATAAATCAGAATAAATTACTCAGAACAGCGGTGTCTAACTCCAGTCAGGGAGAGCCACGAAGTCTGTTGATTTTTGGCATGCTTCAATACTCAAGTGAGGTATTTGAATATCTGATTTGCTAAAGTGTCCACACAGGATGTTTCCGAGGCCTACACTGGCTTTCGATTGAAGAGAAACCACAAAAACCCAGAGAAACTGTACTGCAGCTCTCCAAGACTGGAGTTTGACACCCCTGTCCTAGATTACATCTTCTACTGTATCCACGTTCACTGTTTTCAGTTGTTTTCTTGTTAGCCCTCCAAACAAGGTCTTTTTACATGCTTGTGAATGTTAACTCAGGGCTTGCCATATGACAATGAGATGACTTCCTTGCTGAAGCCATGCTTACACACAGTCATGTTGCAAAAATGCATCTCTGAACACAAAAACCAAGCTACCTGCTCAACAAACATTTTAAAGCATGTACTGTATGCAAACTTTTCAGGACATTTAATGGTACAGGCTGGAAAGAAAACACACCAGGGTGCAATTGGTTAGCAGAGGCTTTATGGAAATGAAACATAGTGTGTCCCAGAATATACTGTGAATGTGTGGGCTGTTTTGAAAATATAGTGATAAATACATTTCACCATCACTGGATTATATAATGTCAACGTCTTCTTAATATATTTTATTTCAATATATTTTCCATAATTCTTCCCTAAGGATGGGGGATTTAGAGTGTTTCCAAGCATGACCATTCAGTAGGAGGAGGCAATAGTGTTTTTAGTTCAGCATTCATTATTATCCTACTATTTGCTTGCATCCACAATAACTTGACGAGCTGACATTTTGCATATACATTTTTGCAAGTGATATTATGCCAAGTCAAGACCCAGCAGCATTTTACCTGTGATTCAGAACTTCAACTGACTGAAATATTACCTTCCTCATGTAAAAAATAAAGTTCATCTGGGATCATCAAACTGTTTGTTGGGTCATTTTCGCTTTTACGATTCACTTCTTTCCTGGCACCAACGGTGACCTTCAGATATTTATGCATTATTTCACTATCTGGGGTTTGACTCTGTAGTCTTGTGGTTGAGGTTCAAGATCCAATCAGGAAAAGGTTATTTGAGTCCACTGAGTGGAGTATTGTATCAATTACCAGACAAGTTGAATTGAAGAGCAAAAAGGAGACCACAATACAAATTCAACTTCAGCATTAAACGTGTGAATTTGCATCTGGCTTAGGCCCTCTGTAGGTTTCAAACAATGACCTTCCATGGCCTCTCCTTATGATTTACAATTTGCCACGGTCTGGCAGCCAAGGGAAGTAACCACGCTCTTATCGCTTTTCCAGGAGTGATATCGCAGCCTGTGCTGAACATTCACGTGTTAACTCTTTGCGGTGAACACTAGGACATGGCAAAGCTCAACACATTAGACCAAAAAGGTGCAGTGAACAGAATTTAAGCAGCCAACAAGCAGTATGCTCCAGGGAAGCTCCAACAGCAGGCTGTAACCGAGCGGTGCTTTTGGTTTTTCAGTGAAGGATCTTAGGTCACCGTAACATGTTGGACAAACATTTAAAATATTCCCACGTACAACCAACAGTCTAGTTCATACTAAAAATTCTCTGTTTCTTATGATGGTGTGTTATACTGGGTCTCTTCGGATCCATGTATAGTGAGGTTATAATCCACATCCGTGTTGGTCGCCTGGTTTATTTCAGGAGACAGTATTTGTGCAGAATCGTTTGTGAAAACATTTCTAACTAGGAAAATTGTGCAGAATTCAAAAACCCAGACTTCTGAGGTGTCACATGACTTCACGCAGACATGGTGGCATGCATGGCGAACTACATTGTGAATGGTAAACAATTGTCTCAAGACAGTTTTAAGATATTAAAATACACAGCTGAGTAAAATTGGTGTGTAACCACACGGTTAATCACTAACAAGCATTAGCTTCTCCGATTCAGCCATTTTTTTTCCTTAAACGCCATCTTTCCGAGCTCAGGTTACTGGAACGCTTTGCGGTCGGAAGTAGGAAAAATCAGGTCGGAACTTCCCACATCCGACTTTGTCTGGAACGCAGCAATAGTTTCAGAGGCTTTTCCCCTGAGTAAACAGGGGCCGGTGTAGTCCAATTAGGCTCCTCCCCTTTGGGAAGGCTCCACATGTATATTACTTCTTGCATTTAATTTGGAAAATTCTCTCATTTTTTGTGCATATTCTATGCATGTATGTATTACATACTATAGTACATAGCATACAAGGGTTTTTCTTAACAATGATGTGAATTCATAGGCTACTTCATTTTCCATATAGGGAAATTCATTTGGTTGCTGCTTTCATTCCTTAAAACCATTCACAATACAAAACATAAAATATACCACATGAACACAAATGTAACTCTCATTTCAAAACCTTATGGCTATTGGAAGGAACAAGCAAAAAAAAAACTGTATAACTTTATATTTTATTTTATACTAATTAGATTATTTCTTTTCAGGCATAATTGCTCTAAGTGAGGGTAGAATTGTACAGAATTTTGTGTAATTGCATCATAAGATGTAAAAACAATATGTGCAAAAACAATAAATGCACAATAGTATAAGTGAAGACAGTTAAAACAGTTCAAAGTGAATAAAATTGCTCTGAGATGTCTCTCTCTCTGTTTAACATACATACATATATAAATTATATATAAATGCTTCTGGTTTGTTGAAATATGTAATTGTATGTTTAAGCTCAAGTAGGTACAACGGGCTTAAATAATAATACATTGTGCAGGAACAGGCTGATCCTTTAAATGTGATCTTTAAAGAAATGTTTTTAACTCAAAAAGTCAAAACTCATCACCTGTTTTTACGCGCTCCTCATTGTAACTGGTTTTTCACACAGGCAGTGCATGTAATACGAAGGGGTCGAGTAAACAAACCTATGTGTATTGATAGTCCTTATCTGCGCGACGAACGATTGTATAATTGGACTAATTGAAATGATTGGATTATTGCAATCTTGTGGATTTCATAATTTTAATCTCCCACTAATAGTCCAGTATACAGATTATCATGTTCTGCGATGTTTCACTTCACAAAGTAAAAAAACAAAAGAAAGAAAACAAACAGGCAGCCTAATACCCATTTCATTGTCATCTAATTTCAGCGTGAAACGGGAGAAACTATTGGATAGGTGTAAATTACTGATAATGATAACCATTGTATGAATGATTATATAAATAGATTTTTTTTTTTAAGTGCAGGTCTATGATTTCCCGATATACCCGTTTTTAACGGTCTGACTCATGCATTAAAAACGCCAGGGGAGAGATGAGTGTGCATTTATTAGAGCTATCCTCGCCATCACTATGGCGATAATAAGACCAAGAAAAATCTAATTCACCAGGCACCGGCTCAAAGCCAGCATTTCTGCGCTCCCGGTGAACGGTTACATAAGATCGGCGACGGCTCAGTTGACGTTGTGTGGCCAACATTCATCTGCCAGCTGTAAGCTACTCCTTTTTCGTACCCAATTTACGAGGCCTATACGGGAGCTGTCATTAAATTCACAACCTGTACT
Organism: Anguilla anguilla; assembly: GCF_013347855.1. Taxonomy (NCBI): domain Eukaryota; kingdom Metazoa; phylum Chordata; class Actinopteri; order Anguilliformes; family Anguillidae; genus Anguilla; species Anguilla anguilla. The sequence continues at coordinate 27,256,372 of NC_049209.1, forward strand.
AAACCGTAAGCAATGCCCTTCGTTGCCTGCAACCATGTTCAGGCTATGCAGTGAGTATGTTATTACGCCTGCCACAGTCGTTGTAGGTGATACAAATCAAGAAATATACAATGCAATGCAAAAAATGTTCGACAAATATAGCTAGTAAAGACAACAGCTTGTTAGTCACCAAGCAAGTCCTGCGTTGGTATTACAGGCGTATCATTGCTTGGTTATTGGCTGACCAATCAAACACGCGTTCAAATTACACACGTATAGCCTACACTAAAACATGTTGAGTCGCTGAAATGCGTCTCGTTTTCGCTGTCATTTCTTAATGACACAAGAATTGCTTTTTAATGCACGAACACAAAAATCCAGAGGAATGTGAAACAAGAACACACGAGCGCCATTTCATTTCAAAACGTTCCACGGGCTTTATCCAGTTGGGGTTCACCTTCACCGCGGTGCTACAATAACACTGATGCGTCGCAGTGAGGATGGATGTCGGCACGCAATGCTTATCTCTTTACCTCAAGTTGAAAGCCGTTTGTGAAACAGATGAGACGAATGTACATATCATTATACACGATAATTAGACAACAATGACACTTAACTCGCCGGTAAGCTAACGGTTTTGCGCGAGAATCCTTGAATGACATCAGCACAGACCATTTCTGGAAACACGCACAGCCACTAGCCAGGTCAAGTTTATAATGTCGCCATAGCTTTACCAAGCTGTATTCGTTTTCAGTTTTCTGGATTGCAATCTGTCGAGCTGCATAAATGTCAATAATGCTAGCTAATGTTATGTTGCTTGTTTTCATAAAATTGATTTCAATGAAAATAATGCAAAATAATAATCTGGTAGAATACTTACAATTCTTTAATGAGCATTCTTGCAGATCTGTCGTAATTTACTGCTAGTTCAAATATACGGCAATAAGGATCCAAACAGGCGGCAACCCCTCCGTCTGTCTATCTCTCTCCCTCCTCTCTCCCTTCTGTCACATTCTCGGTCGGGTTTTCTATTTTCCTTAAATTCACTTCCTGATCGGGGCCGAAGGGGGCGCGGCGTCGTCGCGGCAACCACGACCACTGTGTCATGACATGGTGAGTGTGACGTCAAGTAACGGGTTGATCGTCTCACAAAATCTTGGGAAAGACCATCTGCAGACACCGGCCACCGACCGGAGTTCCTCATAATATGACATTGGTGTACCACGTCAATAAAATGACTCTTTCCTCAAGATTAAATTAGATTGCAGAATAAATCTGGGATTAGAGAACTAGGTTACATCTTTGCTTTCAAGGGACATTCTTATTGTGCCACTGAGTCGCGTAAAGTGACGATAATCAAGCCTGTACAAAAAGCACATCTGTAGGCCTATATTCTACCGTGAAGTATGTTATCCATTTTGATGCTGCTCTTCAAGACAGCATGTTATTTAATTCCTTCCTCACTCATATTGAAATTCAAATGTATAATGGCAGTATAATCCAGTATAATGGCTAAAATCACGGGGATTCCGATTACTAGACCAGAGCAAGCGTCTATACGCTTGCAAACAGTATAACTTCCATTGCAACATGTTGTCTTTTTTACACGACGAATTTAACGTGAAGACAGACAATACCATTATAATCAAGCTGGTTATTGTTCCGCCCGTTACAGACATTCCAGCTGTTTTAAAAATGGTCATCGGTAAATAGATTTACTGAACCATGGATGAGTCTCACCAAATTTGCATTGTCTTTTTGCTTTTGTTTTATTTTTATTTTTAAAATAAGATATAGGCTATGTGTAGCTATGGCTATGTGTACACACGGGAAATAATAGTTCGCTAAGACTAACAGAGTAAAATGAATACAATGTAGCCTACATCTTGAGTAGTAATTAAATGCAAACCATGGAATATGGCCTCTTTTTGGTTTGTTTTCCCACCGCACTGTCAGAATGCTTACGGTCTCTCAATGCTTGATCCTGACAAGTATAACGCGTTTTGTTATGCAAAACAATTGCCTCATAAAGGAGGGAAAAATTACAAAAACGATTACCATCAATTGCTATCTAGCATTACAGCTCAGTAATATGGCACTTCTTTGATTAAAAACCTTTGTCACTGCCACCAAATGTTAATGTTTTCTTAAATAATATTTGCTATTTTGTATAATATGATAAAACAGATAATTATAAGAGAGAAAAAGATAGATTAGCAATCTTATTTCGAAACTGAAGCAGATTCTAAGGTAGGGCAGTATAAAAGTATTGATTCTTCCAAGGAGAGAATGGACACTTTAATTCCACATTTAACATGCTAGTGTTGGCTGGATTGACATTATTTTTGCATTCAAACTCCAAACTTTACCCAGGATAAAATCATGGCTGCGCTGACATCCAGGCCACATGTATGCTTTACCTTAGCAGACTTAAACTAATAAATAATAAAACAATTATGTGCAGGGAATGCATGTCTCACAGCATTTCTAGGTGAATGTGATTCAAAATGAGCTGGCATTGTAGTCTCTCATCAGGCATGGAGTTGTAGGCTGTGAATCACATTCTGTGCAAAGGCATACTCGGGAAAGAAGAAGAAACAGAACAGAGTGGTAACTGGAACAGCTAGTCCTGAATTGTCTATGAGATAAGATGCGCTTCTTCCAGTTGCAGTGTAGTTCTCTAACTCAGTTCATATAAGCCCAACAGGGACCATATGTACTCTGTAAGAGTTGATTTAACACTGAGCATTTTACTTTGTGGTATAGGGGTTTAAACCAGTTGCCCCAGAGTGGGTCATCCATCCAGAGGACAGAGTGAATGCCAGATAGAGCACTTGCATGAAGTCCTGCTCATTTCATTGTCCTGCAGGGTATAATTAGAGATTTCTTACATTTACACTGCTATACTCATATTTTGGTGACAGAATCACATGTGGATGGACAGGTTAACATGACAATATGGATATTTTCTTCCCTGGGTCAATCAATGGATTACCCATTATTCATTACCCTTTCAGCCATAATGGGCAGCTCTTGTCGATTTTCCAAACATTTCATTATTCAGAGACATGCCCAGACAAAACATGCTCGTAGTGGCAATTTTGTCAGATGCAAGAATCACACCCTGCAGTGTTAAACAAGTTCCTGTGGTTTCCTAACAGTGATTGTAATTATTCTAGTAATAATCTAACTGTTAGGGGCAGGAACGAACACATGCATGCGCGTGCACACACACACACACACATACACACACACACACACAAAATTAAATGTGGCAGAGGAATGTGCACAAGGGATATTAGTCTTCATTCGACAGATCTTTTCTTACGAGACCCTTTGTAAAATATAAAATGAGAATTCAAGCTTGCTGGGTTAATGTTTGGCTGGACCGCAACAGCGGGCCAGCCCTACAAATGCGAATGTCTGTGAGTCGCTGAGTGATTAAGTTACACCATTGGTCAGCCGAGTTATGAAGTTAGGTTGGTCAGCCGGTCCAGCCATATACTAGGTTTTGACCTGGTCTTGTGTTCCACAGAGACTGAAGTCTTCAGGTTTGCTGGAAGGTATGTGGCTAATTAGTGTGCTAAGAAAAAAACAAATATCTTTCTTTGAAGACAAGTGCTTTTTATGCAAAATCGGTAAAAAAGACACACACACATGCACACACAGACAGACTTGCGTGCAAGGAAGTTGGCAGGGTGTGTAGTAAGGAACACTTGAATACAATAAATGATCTATTTTCCTGGTAGGCTAATCAAGCCATTTTAGCAAAAAATAATTTAAAGCTTTCAGTTACTGTTTTAAAGACAGAAAAGCACAAACCTCTTAAAGATTCAAGGAACCTAGGTCCAAAGGAGTATGTTTGCAAGCCTTTATTTTAAAACTAATATATCAATTATTGCTACTTTTATCTGAGTAGGAATATAATCCACAATATACAAAAATATTATATTTCAATATGCATAAAATAACTTGCAATAATTGATATATATGAAATACATCACATATATTTTGGCATTATTTATTTTTGAGCAGACACTTATTAAATGTGACTTATTTAGCACATATAATACATACAGTGTTATTGACTGTTTCAGCTAGATATTTACAGACAAAATTCCCCTCAGGCACCTTGCATAAGAACACAGTTCCTCTCCTGGGATTCAAACCCACAACTCCACTTTACAGACTACATTGCACTGGTACGCACTGCTCATGCATACTGCTTACCTTTCTGTATTTAATATATAAATAAAAATATTCTTTAAACTTAATATTAAGTTATATTACGGGAAACACTGGATAGAGCAGAACCTGGTCAGTATCATACCACAAGTACATTAACACATTAAATTATTGCTTTTACAGATTAGAGTAGGTTTTACAGGTGCATATCGGTTCACTTCAGTGAACACATACAAAGAATCATATTAGTAAAAAGGAAAAGAAATAAAAAAAATAAAAAAACAACAGATGGCTCAGAGGAGTGAGTGTGGAGTGAGTGCGGAGAATCCGCCCCTTTCTCACCACCTACTCAACCCAGCTCCTGGTCCAAGCAATGGTACTGTCCCGCCTGGACTACTGCAACTCTCTTCTGGCTGGACTACCGGCATCTGCCATCAGACCCCTGCAACTCATTCAGAATGCTGCAGCTCGTCTGGTCTTCAACCTCCCCAGACACTCCCACGTCACTCTCCTGTTCACTACCCTCCACTGGCTGCCTGTTATAGCCCCCATCAAATTAAAAACATTGGTCCTAGCATACCAAGCAGTCAAGGGATCAGCCCCAGCATACCTCCACAAGATATTCAAACCCTACATGCCAGCCAGACCCCTCCGTTCTGCTACCTCAGGACGCCTGGCACCTCCCCCTCTTCGCACCTACGCTTCCCGAACACGTCTCCTGTCTGTTCTGGCCCCACGATGGTGGAAGAACAGCTGAGACACTGACCCACTTCAAGCGACGACTGAAGACTCACCTCTTCAGGCTGCACCTCTCCCCATCTCTCCCTACCTCCCTGTAAATGACTGTAAGCTTAGGGTTGTAACTAGGTAGCTGTTTTGTAGGTGACTTAGTTAATGCACCTGTCTTAACTACTGCTTGTATTTTTGCATAGACTGCGTTGTTGCTGTTCTCGTTTGTGTTAGTGTTAAACAGTTAACCTTCAGGGTCCAAGTTGAACTATGCGGTTGTTCCCTGCACTTGGACCGGTACTTCTCTCTAGGGTTTTCGTCATACTTGTTCCTGGTTATGGTTACACACTTTGTTGTACGTCGCTCTGGATAAGAGCGTCTGCCAAATTCCTGTAATGTAATGTAATGTAATGTAATGTGTGGAGTTCTGTGATTGGTTCAGCAATGTTCAGCATCACAGAGGTGCAGAATAATCTAGTCCGCTGCACTGCCTTTCTGGGTTCACATTACTGATGGTCGGAGTACCTCAGCCCATGTCTCTCACTTGTGCAAACACACACTCACACACACACACTTGCACACATGCACTAGCGCGCGTGCAGGCACACACACACACACCCACCTTTCACAACCTCCTGCATTATCCCAGATATTTTCCCATCTTCTCCTCTGCTTTAATCCTCGTGAGTTTGTATGATCGCTTTGAAATTCTGGGACAGAATAAGTTGCATTTTTTTCCCAAGCAGCAGGGAATCTCACCTATAGACCTCTGCTCCAATAATGAGCAGATTTGCCTGGCCAAAGGCACCTGGGCAGAAATCTAGAAGTCCCTCGGCCCAGAAATAAGTTACTGGTTAACCAATTAATTTACTGACAGGCACTTTTGGCTCCATACTAAATCATTAACACTAGCATCCCCCTGCAACCCCCAAACTTTTCTCAGCAGAATTCTGAGCTGCCCTGGAGGGAGGCCTTGAACCAGAACAAGGGAACGTCATGTGAAAGGATGGCTGGGATGCAGGGACATGGGAGGAGGAGGAGGTCGAAGAGGAAGGTGAAGGGGGGGAGGGGCAAATGCACACTAACAAGAAAAGGTGCGCTAGATTACTCTGACCCCTTTTCTCCAGAGGAGGGGCAGACTGTGTACGAAACATCCAGGTGTATATGCACCCATTCATCTCTCTTTAAGAGGCCAGGACTCTGTAATTAAGATGAGCCTATACTGCCTCCATCACCAGCTCACCTTGTGGTGCCATTGACGGCAGCTTGCATGAGTTATGACAGTCATCAGCATGGGGGGTGAGCAAAATGACATACACAGGGTCAGTTCCATGAGGAATGGGTACACGTACACCTGTCCCTCTCTCTTTCTGTCCTTCTGCTTTATTTTTCTTTTTTTCTCTTCTCTCCCCCCCCCCCCCCCCCCCATCCCTTTCTCGTTCCCTATCCACAAATTAAGTGTAGGAAGAGATGCTAGAGCTGGAACACTGCCCGGCAAGAGTATGAGCCAGCAGTACCTGTCGGCCCACTGGCAGCACCAGCTTCTGGTCCACCAGTGTTTCGCAAATCGGTGCAATAGCAGCGCTCTGGTGGCAGGTCCGCTCCGTAATCATTGTCTGTTCTTTTAACAGCGGACCGTCATGGCGACTGCCTCGTTAACAGACCGCATAGTGCCCGTTTGTCAGACACTGGGGGTGGCACAGCTGCGCCAACGGCGGGCTGCCAGCGGGTAGCTGCTAGGCATCGTGCTTTCACTGGCTGGATGGGAACCTGGCAGTGCGTGCAAGGGGGTACGTGTGGCCTGAACACACGGACGCTATTACAGGGAATTGCCACTCCAACCAGACGTTACGCCATACCTGAAATCTTTGTGTGTGAGGCCTTCATCTGGATTCACCAGTTCACACCTTCGGGACGGCTTCTCTCCCCAGCAACCAGGCAACTATTGCACCGCAGCCGGTGCCAGCTGTCTGCCTGGCAGCATTTTACAAACAGGCACAACAGTGGTTGACAAGCAGGCACCAAGTTGGCACTTTACTGCATGTGTGCGGCCAATTGGTCTCCGTCAGGAGGTGGTGGACGGCACCCCTGTGTGTCATGGTGAGTTTAAACTGGTTTAAACTGACAGCTGGTTGGACTCAGGACTCACAAACTCACTCCATCTCCATGGCTGGGGATCTCATTCATCAACTCCTTAGAAAAACCATCATCTACATCTAATTCATTATTATTTTTAATTGTTACAATTATTTAGCACCATTAAAAGTGATAAGATAGTTTTTTTATGTTTGGGGCATCAAAAAAAAAACCCCAAACATAACCACTGTATTACACATTGATTCATTTAACCTAATCTGTGAGACAAAATGAGTGCCATGTGACTTGTGACCATGAAAATAAATAATTTTAGAAAACCCCTTTAACAGATCACCACTAGTAAAAAAAAAAATGCTAGTAAGCATTGAGTGAAATGACATTGAAATGAGGATCATCCTCACAGGACGGTTCAGTCTCTCCATCAGTCTTCTTTATCTTGGGTTAAAATGGCAGGAAAAAACATGGTTGCCAGGTAGCTCATCCTGTTAAGGCACTGTTCCGGTGTGTGGAGGAGCCATGCAGCCTGGTATCAAATCAGGACGGTGCCAGTGCTGACTGGGGGCCAGTGGTCCACGGGGGGGGTAGGGAGGGATTCAGTCGGTCAAGATGATGGTGATTCGTTGCTCACCAGCGACCCCTGCTGGTCAATCAGGCACCCACAGTGTGATCGCTCAAGCTGCACGTTAAGCGTCTTTCCCCCGCTCCTGCCTCTTCAGCTTTGGGACTGCGGTGTGATAAGAAGCAGTGGCTTGACCTCAAGTTTCAGAGGAGAGCGCATGCCAGTCCGTCTCCCATAATGACAGCAGGGGTCACAGCGTTGTGTGTGGCTGGTGAACACTAGTGAGCATTACAAACTAGAAGAAGCAAAAAAAATAAATAAAAAAAACTATGAAAATAAAGACATTGGACCTTTAAAAACACTGGCAGTGAAGAATACTCCTGAATCCTCAAAAAGGGATATAATTGAAGGCATTCTCTGGTTTTTCCTTTTCAGGCCTTTTGAGGAAATGCTCTGCTGGTTCTTCAGTAGTCTTGGTGGCATGGAACAGCCCGACAAAGAAATGCACGGAGGTGAGAAGAGAAAAAGTCTCTCTTCTCCTCTCCATCCCACATCTTAAGTGTCAGTCTCCATGACAACAGCATTATCAGTCCTTCTGCTGCCTCACGCCAGGCAGGCTGGTATGTGTGTGTGTGTGTGTGTGTGTGTGTGTGTGTGCGTGTCTGCGCATGAATATGTGGCGCGTATGAGTGTGTGTAAGTGTGACTTTTTGAGTTCTCAGGATGAGCAGGATAAATGCAGACTGCGTTATGGGGACTGTGTGAGCTCCTGTGTGAGTGTGTGCGTGTGCGAGTGTGTACATGTGCGTGTATGTGTGTGTGCATGTGTGTGAATGTGTGTGTGTGCATGTATGTGAGCGTATGTGTATGTGTGTGTGCATGTGTACGTGTTCATGTCAGTATGTGTGCATGTGAACACATTTGTTTCTCAGTAGTGTTGTTCTACGAGAGGTGATGTACATCTACAATTGAATAAGGCTAAAAAAATCTGAGAAAGGACATAAAGTCACAGTTAGAGCTACTCTCCCCCATCCTCCTCCCTCTCTCTCTCCCCCCCTCTCTTTCCTCCTCTCTATATGAAGGCCTCTGGACTGCTGCTGCCGTTGATCTTCAGGTAGATCTTGGCATCCTCGTCCTGCTGGTGCCTCTTGCGGACGAGCTGGTTGCGGAAGCAGATCAAGTAGAGGGGCAGGCAGAAGCCAAATAAACTGAGCCCAAGCAGGCCCACATCCACCTGCGCAAGAGAGAGGAGGGTCATGGGACTTCAAACACACGTTCTCTGTACAGTACTGCACTATGTTAATGTATTAATGTACATTTCGATATTAGTCGCACGCTGAGAAAGTCAGAATATTCTTTGTGTATCCTGTGTGTGTGTGTGTGTGTGTGTGTGTGAGCACAAGTGTACTGTATGTGTGTGTACACAGACGTGTGTGTCTATGAATATATGTACATGTCTGTGTTTCGCAAATGTGTCTCCAGTTATGCATCTGTGAGCGTTTGTGTATATGTCTGTGTGTGAATTTGTGTATGTATGTGTGTGTGTGTGTGTGCGCACTCTTGTGTGTGTGTGTGTGTGTGTGTGTGTGTGTGTGTTTGTGTTGCGCACTCCTGTGTGTGTGTGTGTGTGTGTGTGTGTGTGTGCGTGTGTTTGTGTTGTGCACTCCTGTGTGTGTGTGTGTGTGTGTGTGTGCGTGTGTGTTTGTGTTGCGCACTCCTGTGTGTGTGTGTGTGTGTGTGTGTGTGTGTGTGTGCGCACTCTTGTGTGTGTGTGTGTGTGTGTGCGTGTGTGTTTGTGTTGCGCACTCCTGTGTGTGTGTGTGTGTGTGTACATGAGCAGGCCTACCCAGAGTGGGTCTCCCTTCAGTGGGCCCATCATGGCCATGAAGAGAGGCTGCTGCAGTAGAGCAAAGAGGGCGCTGACCAGGGAGTGCAGTCCTGTCAGACTGCCGAACTGGGAGGACGGGTACCTGGGGAGAGCAGAGAAACATCACATTTCATTTACATTTCCACCCTGAATGTAAAAACATCGCTATATTTCAAACCTTCAGCTGGGCATGGGTAGCACTACAAGTTCTATTTCTGAGAAGGCAGTACGATCAGGTTGTTAAGGAACTAGGCTCATAACCGGATGTTTGCAGGGTCAGTACTCTTGCAATATACATTGCCTATGCAAACAATTATGCATAAACTCAATATCTAGCACTGCAACTATAAAATATGCGCTATTTAATGATTCAATGTGTTGCAGAAGGGAGAGCTCCCTCTTCTGTACAAAGTTAGTATCAACATACAAGATATTTAAACACGACTAGACATAAATACAAATATCCATTAGAAAGGAATATATCAAGGTACTCCAAATACATTTTCAAATACATTCCAAAACATTGTTAGTTTTGCTTGAAAAATGCATTCTGTTTGTCCTATTCAAATATGTCCAACCAAAGCAGCGAGTGGTATTAACTATTAATATATTTCTATAAGTGAATACACATTTTGTTATATACTCTAATATATTGTACATGTACAGTAACAGATTCTTATGTCAGGTTAGAAATACATCTTGACATTTTTGGAATGTGTAGGTAGATGCTGAACAGAACAGCCTTCCATTGTAACAAACAATGACACATAAACAGCCAACAATGCAACTTACAAAAAGTAGAACGGGCAGATACATGTAGGGTAATTCTTGAGAACACAGGACCATGTAACTGCCAATCAGACGCGTATTGTTTCCTGGACTTAGGGATCACACTTACACAGCAGCATACAGCCCGCCGGCGGCGGAGTGGAGGAACCCTCGAACAATCGTGTGCAGGATGAAAGACAGAATCTGGAGGGAGAGAAAAAGACAAGGAAGAGAACCCATTTACCTCAGGGGCTGTGTCCCTGTGCAACCCCTGTTTCAGAGCCCTCTCTGTGGCTTTGTGTGTTTTCTTTTGTCCCGTAGGGAGTTCCCTGTTAAATGAGAAGAGCGCTGACCCAAATCCATTTGTGCTGCTGTTTCTATACTGCAGGGACCAGATATGACCACTGGGGGGAAGCACTGTCACTTCACAACCGAGGGGCCTTGTACTGAAGCAAGACCCCATAGCAACAGTTGCCCAGTTCACATTTACAAACTGAGTAGGTAACGGTCTACTATGAGACTGAAGGCAAGCGCATGTGTGTGAGCAAAATGATCATCAGTCTTCCTGCACCTTTCAGGACAGCTGGAACAGGCATTTGCTTGTAGAGAGATTCTCGGTGGCCATTTTTTTCTGTAGCTAAGCTAGTTCAGATTCTGAATCTGGCCTTATATTACATTACATTATAGGCATTTAGCAGACGCTCTTATCCAGAGTGACTTACACAACTATTTTTACGTAGCATTTACATTTCATCCATTTATACAGCTGGATATGTACTGAAGCATTGCAGGTTAAGTACCTTTCTCAAGAGTGTGTCCTACCTGGGAATCAAACCTATTACCTTCAAGTTACAAGACCAACTCCTTACCCATTACACTACACTGCTGCCAGCATACTGGCCTTTTGAGCTTGTATGCTGTCCTGAGTATGATAAAGTGAAACAGTAAGAATCACAGGCACAAAGTCGAAAGAAACAACCAAGCTTCTGTCTCCCACAAAGGAGATCATACATGTTTACTCTCTTTCAATGCTGGAATAACAAAGGAACACCAGACCTGTCTATGCCTGTTCCGATTGAGAAACCTTTGCCCTCCCCCCTCAGCGTGACCTTGAGTTGAGTTTGACAGCTCAGCTGACTCTGTGTTCCTCCTGTTTTAAACATCTCTCCCCCCCCCCCCAGGGACTTTTCACCATGTACGCATTTAACCTCAGGGACGAGGAAGAACGCCTCTGTCCCTTCTGTCTCCGCGCCGCGAGAAAGAGAGAGAGAGAGAGAGAGGCTGTCGGCCCCTCGGCGGGATTAATGTGCATTCCTCAGACATGTGGAGCCAGAGTGAATGGGAAATGAGCCTAGAGTCTCTGTGCTTCAGCCAAAGCAATACTCATGTGTCTCTCGCAGGCAGTGGCTTTCTAAGCACTGGAGGACAAGGAGAGAAGTGAGCATTTCCAATACATGGACTTCACTGGAAACGCGCATTTGCATGCATGCATTGCAAATGCGATACAGGTTACTCGTTCCATTTTTTGGTTATAATGGTGCAATTTACAGATACATTTATTTGGGAGGCATCTCTTAACGAAAATACATTTCTGTGTATTTTTGCCCCCCTCCCCACCGCCCCCAACACAGCCAGCAAGTGAATCCCTTCTGGCCTATTATGAGTAGCAGCTGTGGTTCTGCCAGCATTTTACACATCGGCACTACAGTGGCCCGCCAGCAGCATGCTGCTCTGCCTTCATCTAACAGCGGCCCCTCACCTCCGCCGCCTCACTTTGACCGGACTGATTGGCAGAACGCCAATACGGTCGCTGCCCGGGCAGTTTCCCCGGCACGGCACCAGGTACGCGCCCCCCCCGCTCACCTGAAGGGGAAGGTTGGGCACCAGGCAGGTGACCCCAAAGCCCACCAGCAGCAGGTTGGTGAGGAAAAATGCCCGAGTGGCGTTGGTGACCTTCTGGACCTGACGGTCTCTGCGCTTGGGCGGTGGCTGACCCCTGTGGAAGGATGGAGGAAAGCACTTCCAGGGCATGTATATCTGAAGCACAAATGCTTTATATAGTTTATACCTCATATGTGTTTAGACCTTATCTGGCTTATACCTTATATGGTTCCACCTGCAAAGCAACCTAAGGCCCAACCCTTCTGATCGTAGTTTTATCAGTCAGAGTCAGCTGACTGTCCAATAAACCTACAGCTCTTACCTCTGTCTGCCTATCATGAAACAGTATGAAAAATGAGAGAATGTAAGCCTGTTTGGATCTAGCCCTGTACCAACATATAGGTACTGTATGTGAAACATGTATTCTTATTGATGCCTTTCGTAGGTGATACTGTCGTTGTTTCTGTTCGCCACCAGAGGGCGACAAAGAACTGATTTTGCATCTGTGAGTGAACCTTTTGTGTAATTATTCATTTCACTTGTTCCTTGTTTGTTTGTGTATTCAGGTTGCCCTTGTTCCCTCCTTAGATGCTCGGTCTTTCTGTCTATCTAACTACCTGTCTGTCTGGGTGGCAGTGGCTCTTGTAATTTGTGTCTCGAGTTCCAGTTTTTAGTTGTCCTTGTACCCGGTTTATTTGATGCTAACTGTGCTTATTTTTATGCCCGTGCTTATCTTTGTTAATGAGATCCTTGTTATTGCGCCTATTTCCTGTGTCTATGTCCTTAGGTTCGTAAATGAACTTGCACATGCACACGCACGTACGTGTCATGCCGATAAAGCTCCATTTGAATTTGAATGTAAAAAGTGAGAGTGAGAGAGAGAGACTCACGGTTTGACTTCCTTCTCATTCGCTTCCCCATCATCACAGTCCTTCAGCTTCCAGTCCATGATGCAGCCAATCGCTGGGGTGGTCATGAGACAGAGGAGCTGCAGAATTCCAAAGATGGAGGAGTACAGACTCACTGAGAGAGAGAGAGAGAGAGAGAGAGAGAGAGAGACAGCCGGGGGGTTACTCAGTAGCTCAGGTTAGTAAGACAACCCCTTAATTAGGCAACAAAAATATACTGCTATATATTTAGAAAAATATTATATAATACACTTGAATAATGAGGCACTCCAAATATATTTTCATTTTATACCAACATATTGTGATATTTTTGCCTAATAATACAAGACCATATCGGCAATAAATGTAATATTTTGTCATTTATTTCAGCATTTTTTCAACAATTTTCTCATTACAGAGTAAAATATAGTAATACTATAATAGGTTCGGTGTTGATGCCATTGGTGTGTGAAGACAATGGCCGAAAATATAATCAGAATAGACTTCAATTGGCAAAACAAATGACAATCAGAATACGTGTATACTGGTCTCCATATATTTGAAAATATCTATCGATCTATATATTTATAAACCAATATAAATATATATTGATTAATGATGAGGCAAGAGTAAAGTGAAATGGAGGTTAGATGGTTAAAGATGGTTCACAGGTTATCAGGAACACTACCAACAAAAGCACGGAGCAATGAGTCAAACCAAAAGGGGTCATGGTTTAGTTTGTGGCACTAAAGCTAAGGTCACTCCATCATATCAAAATACTGCCTTACCCACTTCCATTTTCTCCACTGGTAAAGCATAAACAAGGAAGGGGGGAGTGGAAGGGAGAAAGAGACCAAGACAAATTTAAAAAAGGTTGCCTTGCTGTTGCAGGCAGAGTGGTGGACACCTAATTCAGCACTGAGAGGAAAATTTTTAGAACACAGTGCAGCAGCTTCAAGATACTGAGATTGACCATACATTATGACAGTACTCCTTTATTGACAAATTTATGGAAAAAACAGAAGAGAGAATAGCAGAGAAAAAATGGTCCCTCGTTTGCTTCTAGAACAAAAAACTAAAATAAAAACACAGCCAGAGGCACTGAGCATCCTAATTTTCAAAGAAAAGAGAGAAGCAAGCAGTTTTCTGTTTTTTAATTGGCACACCAACCTGACCCTTCCTTATACACATTGGTATTACCTATGCTCAGTCTCTCTTCATCTCTCTCATTCTCTATCCATCAATCTCTCTCTCCCTTTCTCTCTCTCATATACACACACACTCACTCATACACACACACACACACACAATATTTTGATCGGATCCTCATTAGCTGCAACCAGCATTGCTTGCAAAGTAGCAGAATCTCAACACATCACCCCCCCCCCCTCCCCCACCTCCCACCCACCCACTCCTCTCCCCCCTGGAGATGCACACACACACACCTGTGTCGAGGTCTCCGTCTGACAGGGACTCCAGGATGCTGTTCATGGCTCCCATGTAAAAGATGAGGCGGAGCTGGGTGATGGACATGGTGAGCAAACACAGCAGGTACAGAGGGCTTAGGGCACTCTGCATGAAGGAGGGAGCTGAGGGGAGAGAAGGAGCGATGGAGAGAAAAAGGAGAAAGCGAAAGTATTGAAACATTACATTTGCATATATAAAAAGCATATTTCAGTACATATTCCCAAACTATGAATTACTTCTCTTTATAGTTAACAAAAAACTTTAAAAAAACACCAACAACTGCAGCCAGTGCATTTCACCCTGCTGTTATCTGAGTGACCAGCAAAATACAGATAAAGATTCATTTCAATTTGAATGAATTCTAATAAAAATTAAAGTGTAGTGGCTGTGGGTTAATTGACCGTGTGCGCAGGAGGCTTACTCATGCTGTGTTCAGGTGAATACTGACTCTGTGTAGATGTGTTCAGGTGAATACTGACTGTGGAGATGTGTTCAGGTGAATACTGACTCTGTGTAGGTGTGTTCAGGTGAATACTGACTCTGTGTAGATGTGTTCAGGTGAATACTGACTCTGCGTAGGTGTGTTCAGGTGAATACTGACTGTGTAGATGTGTTCAGGTGAATACTGACTCTGTGTAGATGTGTTCAGGTGAATACTGACTCTGTGTAGGTGTGTTCAGGTGAATACTGGCTCTGTGTAGGTGTGTTCAGGTGAATACTGACTCTGTGTAGATGTGTTCAGGTGAATACTGACTCTGCGTAGGTGTGTTCAGGTGAATACTGACTGTGTAGATGTGTTCAGGTGAATACTGACTCTGTGTAGATGTGTTCAGGTGAATACTGACTCTGTGTAGGTGTGTTCAGGTGAATACTGGCTCTGTGTAGGTGTGTTCAGGTGAATACTGACTCTGTGTAGATGTGTTCAGGTGAATACTGACTCTGTGTAGGTGTGTTCAGGTGAATACTGACTGTGTAGGTGTGTTCAAGTGAATACTAACTCTGTGTAGCTGTGTTCAGGTGAATACTGACTCTGTGTAGGTGTGTTCAGGTGAATACTGACTCTGTGTAGGTGTGTTCAGGTGAATACTGACTCTGTGTAGGTGTGTTCAGGTGAATACTGACTCTGTGTAGGTGTGTTCAGGTGAATACTGACTGTGTAGATGTGTTCAGGTGAATACTAACTCTGTGTAGCTGTGTTCAGGTGAATACTGACTCTGTGTAGATGTGTTCAGGTGAATACTGACTCTGTGTAGATGTGTTCAGGTGAATACTGACTCTGTGTAGATGTGTTCAGGTGAATACTGACTGTGTAGATGTGTTCAGGTGAATACTGACTCTGTGTAGCTGTGTTCAGGTGAATACTGACTCTGTGTAGCTGTGTTCAGGTGAATACTGACTCTGTGTAGGTGTGTTCAGGTGAATACTGACTGTGTAGGTGTGTTCAAGTGAATACTAACTCTGCGTAGCTGTGTTCAGGTGAATACTGACTCTGTGTAGGTGTGTTCAGGTGAATACTGACTCTGTGTAGGTGTGTTCAGGTGAATACTGACTCTGTGTAGGTGTGTTCAGGTGAATACTGACTCTGTGTAGGTGTGTTCAGGTGAATACTGACTGTGTAGATGTGTTCAGGTGAATACTAACTCTGTGTAGCTGTGTTCAGGTGAATACTGACTCTGTGTAGGTGTGTTCAGGTGAATACTGACTCTGTGTAGCTGTGTTCAGGTGAATACTGACTCTGTGTAGGTGTGTTCAGGTGAATACTGACTCTGTGTAGGTGTGTTCAGGTGAATACTGACTCTGTGTAGCTGTGTTCAGGTGAATACTGACTCTGTGTAGGTGTGTTCAGGTGAATACTGACTCTGTGTAGGTGTGTTCAGGTGAATACTGACTCTGTGTAGGTGTGTTCAGGTGAATACTGACTCTGTGTAGGTGTGTTCAGGTGAATACTGACTCTGTGTAGACATATTCAGGTGAATACTGACTCTGTGTAGGTGTGTTCAGGTGAATACTGACTCTGTGTAGGTGTGTTCAGGTGAATACTGACTCTGTGTAGCTGTGTTCAGGTGAATACTGACTCTGTGTAGGTGTGTTCAGGTGAATACTGACTCTGTGTAGCTGTGTTCAGGTGAATACTGACTCTGTGTAGCTGTGTTCAGGTGAATACTGACTCTGTGTAGGTGTGTTCAGGTGTGGACTCGTGTACCGACGGCGTTCTGCAGGCTGACTCTTACATTCCTCGTCGGTCTTGCACTTGAGCTCCAGGTCCATGGTGGACAGGCAGAGCTTGTTGCCGTCCTGTGAGGTCAGCTCCTTGTGCTTTATGGAGTTCCCCGAACTCAGACGCTGCCCCACGGTGGTCACCTGCCGGTAGAACTGCTTCCCGGTGATCTTGTGGTCAAAGCCCAGCCAGCTGAACTTGATCTTCACACTGGAGAGGTGGATCAAGAGGGAGGGAGAGAGATATTACATTATTGCGTTTTATCAATATTACATGATTATTTGTTAGTAGTATGTTTGCATGCTAAACAATGCAGCATAGTGGCAACACTTAGCTTTAACTATATGATACAAAGCCTATATAACACTATCATAAGCATGATATTACATATGTCATAATTAGCCATGACAGTTTCTTATAGCGTGTGACAGGTAAAATAACACTGTCACAATGCATGAAGTGATAAATATTATGACACACAGATCGAAATAATAGCTAATTTCACATAACCCACGCAAACTATGCTGCAAGCCTAAAGTAGGCTTTCCAGTGTTACTGGTATAGTTGGACCTTCTTTTAATTTAATTTGCATGTGTTCTGTATGTGCTTTATCAACACTGCTCTGGTTCTCCCCCCAACGTAGCATCATTGAACTGAAATTAGCTGAAGTGGACTGAGACAGAAGTAGAGAGAGAAAATAAGCACAAGCAATGTCAATGTATGTCTCAAAATGAAAATGAAATGAATAAAGGAGAAGGGTCAGTTTGTAGTTTATTATGCGTGAAGCGACAGAGAGAGGTTGCGCTAATTCTTCCTGATGGGCCCTGAAAGTTACAGTAAGAATCGTAAACTCTGCACAACACCAGGACCCGTCAGACTCCTGCACAGTAAAATGTCCAGTGTTAATTCCGCTCTTAACAGATAACATTTGGTCCCACATTCCAGAGTGGGACCAAATGTTATCTGTCAAGATTTAAATTAAGACCGTTAGAGCTGAATTAACCCTGGACATTTTACTGTGTGCCCTTTCCACTGTGACCCCCTCAGCTCAACCTGCTCCACCACACCAGGGTACAGAGCATCTGTGGAAGGCATGCAATATATGGAAAGCATATTTAGAGCTGGGAAGAATGCCAGCATTGACCTCTGACCTTTCAAATCAAGACGGGATTTTTTTTTTTTCCTCACTATTACTGAAACAACACCCCTAATGAAACAATAATATATATGTCCTTATTTAAAACATATAATGCAATATATTAATTTGTTTTCTGTGACAATGGAAAGCTGTTCTGATCATACTCCTATATATGTCAATTATTTCTGCTTTTGTCCAAGTGGGATATATTGCAATTTAATAAACAGCAAATAGCAGCTATCTGAGTTCAAGTGTAAGAGGAATCAGACCAGTAACCGTGTTGTGCCGGAAATAAACCAGATATATATGACAGAGGCAGATTTCATTAGCATGGTGGTCAGAATGTCATAGCATGCCAACCAGGAACTTGAACTGCACTTAAGATTGGGTCAGAATGCAGCCTGATGTTGTAACTTAATATCAACGGTTAAAACAAGTGTCTCCCTGTCTGCCTCTGTGATGTATGTATGCATGCATGTGTGTGTGTGTTCGCATGTGTGTCTGCTACACGTGCAGCATTATTGTGTGTGTGTGTGTGTTTGCGTGTGTACACGTGTCTGTGTGTGCAGTATGCGTGTGCTTAAGCAAGTCTGTGTTTAAGCATGTGTGTGTGAAAGCGTGTGTATAATCTGAGCATGTTTGTGCAGACGTTTATGTGTGCACGTGAGCCTAAGCATGTGCGTGTGTGAGCGTGTGTATAATCTGAGCATGTTTGTGCAGACGTTTATGTGTGCACGTGAGCCTAAGCATGTGCGTGTGTGAGCGTGTGTATAATCTGAGCATGTTTGTGCAGACGTTTACGTGTGCATGTGAGCCTAAGCATGTGTGTGTGTGAGCGTGTATAATCTGAGCATGTTTGTGCAGACGTTTACGTGTGCATGTGAGCCTAAGCATGTGCGTGTGTGAGCGTGTGTATAATCTGAGCATGTTTGTACAGACGTTTACGTGTGCATGTGAGCCTAAGCATGTGTGTGTGTGAGCGTGTGTATAATCTGAGCATGTTTGTACAGACGTTTACGTGTGCATGTGAGCCTAAGCATGTGCGTGTGTGAGCGTGTGTATAATCTGAGCATGTTAGTACAGACGTTTACGTGTGCATGTGAGCCTAAGCATGTGCGTGTGTGAGCGTGTGTATAATCTGAGCATGTTTGTGCAGACGTTTACGTGTGCATGTGAGCCTAAGCATGTGCGTGTGTGAGCGTGTGTATAATCTGAGCATGTTTGTGCAGACGTTTACGTGTGCATGTGACCCTAGCATGTGCGTGTGTGAGCGTGTGTATAATCTGAGCATGTTTGTACAGACGTTTACGTGTGCATGTGAGCCTAAGCATGTGCGTGTGTGAGCGTGTGTATAATCTGAGCATGTTTGTGCAGACGTTTACGTGTGCACGTGAGCCTAAGCATGTGCGTGTGTGAGCGTGTGTATAATCTGAGCATGTTTGTGCAGACGTTTACGTGTGCATGTGACCCTAGCATGTGCGTGTGTGAGCGTGTGTATAATCTGAGCATGTTTGTGCAGACGTTTACGTGTGCATGTGAGCCTAAGCATGTGCGTGTGTGAGCGTGTGTATAATCTGAGCATGTTAGTACAGACGTTTACGTGTGCGTGTGACCCTAAGCATGTGCATGTGTGAGCGTGTGTATAATCTGAGCATGTTTGTGCAGACGTTTACGTGTGCATGTGAGCCTAAGCATGTGCATGTGTGAGCGTGTGTATAATCTGAGCATGTTTGTGCAGACGTTTACGTGTGCATGTGAGCCTAAGCATGTGCATGTGTGAGCGTGTGTATAATCTGAGCATGTTTGTGCAGACGTTTACGTGTGCATGTGAGCCTAAGCATGTGCGTGTGTGAAAGCGTGTGTATAATCTGAGCATGTTTGTGCAGACGTTTACGTGTGCATGTGAGCCTAAGCATGTGCATGTGTGAGCGTGTGCGCTCGTCTCTCACGTGTAGTCCATGTCCTCGGGTCCTGGGAAAGGCTCCAATGGCCAATTGAGGAAGCAGTTGATGAAGACGAGGCCGGCACCGCCTGTCCAGACGACCAGGATGGTGATGAAGCTCACGCCAAGGTCGTAGATCACCTGAGAGGCGTGAAGACGACATTGAAACCCTCGGGCCCCGTGACTGGGGTTAGTCATAACCCACACACTTCCCCTCAGGGGCGAGGCGATAAGGCCGAGGCCTCGCGGCTGGGAACTGGATGTTCTCACGCCAGCGCTGGAGGGGGAGCAGACAGAGCATGCTCAGTACCTTGACGCCAGGGAAGGTGACAGCGGAGGAGGCGTAAGAACCGATCATCAGAGCGATGAAAGTGGACCGGAGGTCACCAAACATGTTGGGTAGCTGGAGAGGGAGGGAGAGGGAGGAACAGAGAGGGAGAGATAGAGAGAGAGATTTTATCTTTACATACCGTTTACTTGAACAAAAATATTTACAGAAACAATGACCTTCAATCTACAACAAGATTTTCTGAAAAACGCTTACATTACTAGTCCAACAAAAATACACATGTTCTATATGCAGAGAGAGAGAGAGGGACCTGATTATACTGATGCAATAAGGTCATCATTAAATGTGTTCAGTAACAGCAGGTTTGGGTACCCTGCCTGAACCTTGTGACGTGAGAAGTGTCCAGTACAGAGGACACCCAATGCAGGGGTGCGACTGGGTCCCTCCAGAGACAAGCCGTGGAGCCTGGTGCAACAAGGCTCTTTGAAGGCACCAATTAAAAATGCAGCTGTGTGCTGGATTGTGTAGGCAGGGCTTACGTGTGTGAGAGGTCAGCGGTGTTACAAAAGGACAACCAAAACAAGAGTGTGGAACAACGTCGCTGTTTTGATCTCAAAGACAGAGCACAGCCTGTACCCAATACTAAAGCAAACAGCTTTCATTAAAGGGCATGAGTGTTTGTGTGTGTATGTGTGTGTGTATGTGAGGGGAGGGGTGAATGTAAACAGTATTAACCAGGTAACACGTGCCTCTTTCAATCTGAATAAATCAGTCAACGCACGCAGACAGAATTCACAGAAAGAAGGAGCAATGGAATCTCAGCAGCTTCCCAACTTTGTCTTGCTGGCACTATTAAGCTTCCCTAAGCAGTAGTATCCATTAATGGGGAAACAAAACTGGAACTGGCGGCAGTTTCAATGTGCTCACACGTGTCCCTTTCATCAGAACCACCAACCCCCCCCCCCACGCATTACCCTCCTGTCTGCCCTCTCCATCCATCCCTCTTATTTTCCTCCCTCGCCTCATTCTTCCCCCTTCAGCCCTGTATATTTCAGGCTCGTTATTTTCCTAATTGGGACAGAGGTCGCCTGGAGAGACAAGCAACCAAAATGGCAATTACAATAATAACAATACCAAACTCCCCGACCCCCCCCCCCCACCAATTTCTGCCTCAACAGGAGCTGATCTGGAACGCTCTGTTTATGAATGGCTGGGCAACTACAAGCACTTCATTATACAAGAGAGTGTGAGGCTGAGCACATTGGTAGGAGAACCAAATCATGATGAAATTTAAATTCTTTACATGCAATTTGAAATAATTTAATTCACATTTTCTATTGAATTTTAGGAAATGAATTACATTCAGTTAAATGTATCAAGTAACATGTGACTTTCTTAAACTGGTAAAATGTCAATCATCTAAATGAGAATGACGCATTTATACGACCAGCAGACACTAATTAAAAAAATAATTAAATGCAAAATGTTTTTAATTGAATTTTAAACGCTACAAGATGATTCATAATTTTTGTAAAAAAACAAGGCAGAGCTCGCATAAGGAGGTTTTGAAAGTTGCTGCTCTGTTCACCTTGAAACCAGACGCCACTGTGGACATACGGGGGTGGAACAGGAAGAACACAACGCTGCTCAACCATTAAACGACCAGAACAATGACTGTTTGGGTTTTTTAGTAGCCACCATTTTCTCTGTTCCCACCTCTTCCTCCTTGCATCTACTTCGTATGCTGCTAACTTTGCTAGGGCCTTGCCTGTTTGTGTATTTCACTCCCAGAGCTTTGGCCTATGGCACAACAGCAGAGTCTCTCATTTCAGTGTGTGTTCTTGTGTGTGTTTGTCTGTATGTGAGTGTGTGCATGTGCGCATTTGTCTGAGTGTGAGTGTGCATGTTCGAGTTTCTACGAGAGTGTGTTAGCATATGTGTGTGCATGTATGTATGTGTGCACGTGTGCCTTTGTCTGCGTGTGAGTCTGCATGTTTGCGTTTCTACGTGAGTGTGTTAGCATACAGTACGTGTGCACTTGCATGCGAGCGTGCGTCTGTCTGTATGTGCGCGTGTATGCGAGCGTGCGTCTGTCTGTATGTGCGCGTGTATGCGAGCGTGCGTCTGTCTGTATGTGCGCGTGTATGTGAAAGTGCGTCTGTCTGTATGTGCGCGTGTATGTGAATGTGCGTCTGTATGTGCGCGTGTATGCGAGCGTGCGTCTGTCTGTATGTGCGCGTTTATGCGAGCGTTTGTCTGTCTGTATGTGTGCGTGTATGTGAATGTGCGTCTGTCTGTATGTGCGCGTGTATGTGAATGTGCGTCTGTCTGTATGTGCGCGTGTATGTGAATGTGCGTCTGTCTGTATGTGCGCGTGTATGTGAATGTGCGTCTGTCTGTATGTGCGCGTGTATGTGAATGTGCGTCTGTCTGTATGTGCACGTGTATGTGAATGTGCGTCTGTATGTGCGCGTGTATGCGAGCGTGCGTCTGTCTGTATGTGTGCGTGTATGTGAATGTGCGTCTGTCTGTATGTGCGCGTGTATGTGAATGTGCGTCTGTCTGTATGTGCGCGTGTATGTGAATGTGCGTCGGTCTGTATGTGCGCGTGTATGCGAGCGTGCGTCTGTCTGTATGTGCGCGTGTATGTGAATGTGCGTCTGTCTGTATGTGCGCGTGTATGTGAATGTGCGTCTGTCTGTATGTGCGCGTGTATGCGAGCGTGCGTCTGTCTGTATGTGCGCGTGTATGTGAATGTGCGTCTGTCTGTATGTGCGCGTGTATGTGAAAGTGCGTCTGTCTGTATGTGCGCGTGTATGTGAAAGTGCGTCTGTCTGTATGTGCGCGTGTATGCGAGCGTGCGTCTGTCTGTATGTGCGCGTGTATGTGAAAGTGCGTCTGTCTGTATGTGCGCGTGTATGTGAATGTGCGTCTGTATGTGCGCGTGTATGCGAGCGTGCGTCTGTCTGTATGTGCGCGTTTATGCGAGCGTTTGTCTGTCTGTATGTGTGCGTGTATGTGAATGTGCGTCTGTCTGTATGTGCGCGTGTATGTGAATGTGCGTCTGTCTGTATGTGCGCGTGTATGTGAATGTGCGTCTGTCTGTATGTGCGCGTGTATGTGAATGTGCGTCTGTCTGTATGTGCGCGTGTATGTGAATGTGCGTCTGTCTGTATGTGCGCGTGTATGTGAATGTGCGTCTGTCTGTATGTGCGCGTGTATGTGAATGTGCGTCTGTCTGTATGTGCACGTGTATGTGAATGTGCGTCTGTATGTGCGCGTGTATGCGAGCGTGCGTCTGTCTGTATGTGTGCGTGTATGTGAATGTGCGTCTGTCTGTATGTGCGCGTGTATGTGAATGTGCGTCTGTCTGTATGTGCGCGTGTATGCGAGCGTGCGTCTGTCTGTATGTGCGCGTGTATGTGAATGTGCGTCTGTCTGTATGTGCGCGTGTATGTGAATGTGCGTCTGTCTGTATGTGCGCGTGTATGCGAGCGTGCGTCTGTCTGTATGTGCACGTGTATGTGAATGTGCGTCTGTCTGTATGTGCGCGTGTATGTGAATGTGCGTCTGTCTGTATGTGCACGTGTATGTGAATGTGCGTCTGTCTGTATGTGCACGTGTATGTGAATGTGCGTCTGTCTGTATGTGCGCGTGTATGTGAATGTGCGTCTGTCTGTATGTGCGCGTGTATGTGAATGTGCGTCTGTCTGTATGTGCGCGTGTATGCGAGCGTGCGTCTGTCTGTATGTGCGCGTGTATGTGAAAGTGCGTCTGTCTGTATGTGCGCGTGTATGTGAATGTGTGTCTGTCTGTATGTGCACGTGTATGTGAAAGTGCGTCTGTCTGTATGTGCGCGTGTATGTGAATGTGTGTCTGTCTGTATGTGCACGTGTATGTGAAAGTGCGTCTGTCTGTATGTGCGCGTGTATGTGAATGTGCGTCTGTCTGTATGTGCGCGTGTATGTGAATGTGCGTCTGTCTGTATGTGCACGTGTATGTGAATGTGCGTCTGTCTGTATGTGCGCGTGTATGTGAATGTGCGTCTGTCTGTATGTGCGCGTGTATGTGAATGTGTGTCTGTCTGTATGTGCACGTGTATGTGAATGTGCGTCTGTATGTGCACATGTATGTGAATGTGCGTCTGTCTGTATGTGCGCGTGTATGTGAATGTGCGTCTGTCTGTATGTGCACGTGTATGTGAATGTGCGTCTGTCTGTATGTGCACGTGTATGTGAATGTGCGTCTGTATGTGCACATGTATGTGAATGTGCGTCTGTCTGTATGTGCGCGTGTATGTGAATGTGCGTCTGTCTGTATGTGTGCGTGTATGTGAATGTGCGTCTGTCTGTATGTGCGCGTGTATGTGAATGTGCGTCTGTCTGTATGTGCACGTGTATGTGAATGTGCGTCTGTCTGTATGTGCGCGTGTATGTGAATGTGCGTTGAGTGCACGTTGTGCTATGCAGTGTGCTTTTTCCAGGTGTGACTTCATGAGGTTGAACAGACGTGTAATGAGGCCTGCTGATTGGGCTAATCAGTAACCAGCCTCGTCCTTCCCAGGAGGATACAGAACAGAGAGTGTTCACCTGACACACCACACAACCTGCTGTCACACGCTGCACGCGGATCTGGGCTGGAGTTCACCGGCTTGACTTTCAGCCAATATAGGCCATTTTCACGGATCATTTAAACAACTGTGGCTCTTACATAATGAGGAACGGGACACAGGGAGGAAGAAAAAGAGCTCAGAAAGAAGGGACCTATAGAGAACATCCCGTATATGAATGGATTCAGTGACAATTCATTGGAAAACTGCAATGGTATATTTGCCTGTTCTATAGGCAAGTCCACCAAATCCTGTGTAGTTTGCTGACAAAAAAAAAAGAGAAAGAGAGAAAGAGTATGCACGAGAGAGAGAGAGAAAAACAGACAGAGTGCAAAAAAACAGAGTGAGGCTCACTGACAGGCAAATGAGAATGAAGCAAGGGAGGGGAGGAAACGGTGAGAGGAGAGAGGAGAGATAACGGAGAGAGGAAGAGAAGCTGTGCGGTGGAAAAAACTGCAGTAAACAGGTTACAGTTTAACAGCAGCTGACACAAGCCGGCTGTGACCGGTTTGTGTCCACACGCACACACAGAGGCAGCACAATTTCATACAGCACAATCTGCCACTGGGCAGCGACCGTGAGGGGAGCGCTGTGACGTCACAGGCTCTGGTCTCACTTCATTTCACCGCTGGTCGCCAGCTATGGCCAGAGCAGAAAACTTTACAATATGCGACGGTGCCAATAGCCACTGCTTCGGCTAACAGCTCTCTCTCTCTCTCTCTCTCTCTCTCTCTCTCTCCTTCACACATGGCAGAACTGCAAAAGCAACCAGAGACCCAAAGAATCTCCCTGTTCCGAAAGGGAACAAAAGAAAATGACAAAAACAAAGGAGAAGTGGTGGGTCATGTGACGGCACTCGAGCCTGCTCACAGACGCAGGGCTATGTGTGCGTGACCTTAAAACGCTAGGGCAGGAAGTTACAACACAAGTCACACTCACGGCTAAGCAGGATTTAGTGTCTGAAAAAACAACAATTAATGCTGACTCCCGAGCAAGAGAGAAGAGAAAGGAAGTGGGATTTTAACGCTTACATCACAGGTCTTCAGCCCTCGGCCAGGGCGCACTGCTTTCTTATTGGTAGTCAGCACTTAACTGATCAGTTTGACTCCACAGTCAAGACACCACACCTGGAGTCTTTAGTGTAAACTGGTTTCTGTTTTCAAGGTGAGAACAAAAGGCAGCAGACCAGGGTTTTCAGACCACCCGCCTCACATGCTCATTATTAATGCTATTATTCTCCAGCCAGGTTACATAACCTTGCCTCAGGTCAGACAGGTTCAGTCCAATGCCAGCACACCAATGTGTGTCTGTGTAGCACCCCGTCCCCCGATCCACCCCTGTGGTGTCGCCAACTTTTTTTTCGAGGAATGTGGTTAATGATTGGTCTATTTGTCACTAGAAGCCATTAGGTGATGTTGCCATGCCAAACATGATGACATATTGATGCAATGATGTCATTACGCAACAATGTGATTGCATTCATGCATGTACGCAACCTTTTTCAAATTTAAGGAGAGTAAATACAGAGTGTTTAGTATTTACTTAAAGTTACAATCTCAAAGATTTCAGTTTCGTTCTCTTTGGCGGTACCAATGGCGAGAAGCGGTAATTGCAGGTGTGTTTTTGGGCCTCACTTTCCATAGATCCAACCGGATCTAACCGGTGTCGCCTGTGTGACTTCAGTCAGTTGGCAGTCAGTCACCTGGGCCACGCCAACTGTTAGACTTATTATTTACTGAATAAAAAATGGTTGTTATACAAGTAACGTTATGTACATACTCATTCATCTAACATTAGGCTAACTTAAGCTGTCTTTACACTGCCGAGCCGGGTTAAAATGCTGTAGCAGACCTGGGGTAGAATTAGTGATGATCAATTTCCACAAACGTTCTTTATCCCCCTTTTGCTCGGTATGAACATCTTTACACTGCAGAGAAGAACTGGCGGGATTCACTGTGGCTCGTGCAATTATGTATCTCGTGCATCATCATCGTGAATGATTGTTGTGTGATATTTTTGAAACAACTGCCTTGTTTCTGATTTTGCTAGCTAAACTGTTCTAAAATAAAGCTGAGCTGGGTGTTAAATTAGCAATCAGAATAAGAAGAATAAAACAAAAACAAAGGAGATTTCATCAAAAAGGGCATCAAGGCTGAAGGAACATACGAGGAAGCATAATAAAATAATAACAACGCTAATCCATACTGCCGTATACTTTTATTTAGTTTTCTCCGGCTTGACATCTTTACACAGAAATCAGACCCGGCTCTGCTCCACCTATACCCCGCCTTTTATATTGATGAACTTTATTGATGATGGCAATGTAAATAGCGGTAATGTTAAGGCCAGTTAAGATCAATGATTCGCAACGAGACGAAACGGTTTTAGAATGTTGCAGAGAAAACTGCAGCGGTGTGAACTGGTTAGTAGCAGAGCCTCTGAAGCCGTTGCCTAGGGTCTCAAAAGACCCACCTTGTCAAATCGCCAAGTGCAGTTTTGGAACGTTTACAATCAGATGTCTTGGAATTTTGCAAGTTGCATCCAGTCTCATTGCGAATCATTGATCTAAACTGGCCTTTAGTTAGCTACACTGCAACGTTGCAACAAGGTAGCATTGCATTCAAGAGACGGTTTGCGAGGTCGGTACCGGTCGGTAGCGTTAGCTAGCGTTTTTTCTAATTGTTAGCTGACATTAGATTGTGTTAATTACATTAGCTAGCTAGCTAACGCAACGTTACCTGATTTGAGAGATGGATACTGTGCGCAACGTTGTCTAAACTAATAATGCTGCCTTTATTGACATGGTCTGGTAGCTAGCGTTAGCTGTGCAAATAGCTATGTAATTTAGTAACATTACATTGTCATAAAATATAATACGAAATCTACATCAACAAATAATATGACCTCTCATGTTACACAAACACTTCTTAGGGTTCCATAACCCCCCCCCCCACCTTTAACGCTAGCAGACACCGGAAAAAACAGTACGCTGCTCACACACAACTGAGTTGAAGAGCAAGGCTGTTGCGTTAGCTCCGCCTACCCTCTCTGGCGGACCAACCACTGATGGGTGATGGAAAACGCGTCACTGTCTATGCGCCGCTTGTGATTTTTTTCCCGGGAATGTCGCCACAGACACCCAGTTCTTTAATCATAAATGATAATTATTATAATAATAATAATAATTATATAAATTAATATAATAATAGGCTCAATCACCATTGTGTTACCTAATTCAGCAATAGATAGTGACTTAACAGACATTTATTTTAATGAAAATCTTCGAGATTATTACTCGTAAAAAAGAACTCATTTTCACTGCAGTTGCTTTTAGGGGGTTCGTACGTGTTGTTGGATCTGGGGACAAAGCTGGTGAGTTGGCAACAGCACGTATGCTCCCCCCCCCCCCCCCCCCCCCCCCCCCCACTCACCGTCAGAGATGTGAAGGTCAGGCACATGCCTCCGAAGCCATTCAGGGCCAGAGCGATGAAGATGAGGACAGACATATCTGTGAAGGACCAAAAAAGACAGAGTGTCAGAGAGAAAGACAAACAGGGAAAGCGCCTGGTGCGGAGATTTGGAGGACAGGCAGGCAGGCAGGCAGGCAGACAGACAGACAGACAGGCTGGCAGACAGACAGACAGACAGACAGACAGGCAGGCAGACAGACAGACAGACAGACAGACAGACAGACAGGCTGGCAGGCAGACAGACAGCCAGACAGGCTGGCAGGCAGATAGAGGTGGTGAAAACAGATGAAGAAAACAGGAAGCAGGGCCATAGAGGTCAAAAGTGGTTTGAAAGTGAGAGATAATGACAGAGAGGCCACACTGAATGAGGTTAACCACACAAAGAGGAGCGTAAGAGCACTTACTGTCTGGGTCATTGGCTCCATAGGCAATCAACAGGCAGGAGAGGCCAAAACAGGCACTGTAATCACATACAGTAACAGTGAAATTAAAGCTAGGGTCATTTTGTCATATTCAGGCAACCCTACGGGTCTCTGGATAAGAGCATCTGCTAAATGCCTGAATGTAGATGTAAATGGAAACTAATTATCTCATGAACAGTGGCTGACATAAGCAGTACACAAGGAAGCATGCAAGGGAAAAAGACAAAAATTAGCTACAATTTTACTGTATCTATTTTTAGGTACGTATATTTTTAGATAGCTTCTCATTACGATGCAAAATTTAAATCTTTTTTCTGTGCATGCTGCTTTGTACCACTAATGTCAGCCCCAGCTCATGAAATGCAATTAATTTATTTTAAAGAAATTTATTTAAAATCCAAATTTATCTGCAATGGCTATACTTTTTTTCCCTTTGTCTACAACGTATTGTAAATATAGACTAAGGATGACTCCAATGACCAAGGGGTCCGCTGCCCACAATCTATACCTGTCTGATAATGATGCTTTAGGAGGTTGGTGCACCTTTTTCTGAAGCACAACCACTACACAACTCCATACCACACAAAACACAACTTCAGACCATAACACACCACACCATGGACAGCAACACAACTTCACAAACTAACACACCACAGCAAAACACAACTTCACAACCTAACACAGCACATCACAGCAAAACACAACTTCACAGCCTAACACACCACACCACAACATAACACAACTTCACAGCCTAACACACCACACCACAACAAAACACAACTTCACAACCTAACACAGCACACCACAGCAAAACACAACTTCACAACCTAACACACCACACCACAACAAAACACAACTTCACAGCCTCACAACTTCACAACTAACACACCACAACAAAACACAACTTCACAACCTAACACACCACAACATAACACAACTTCACAACCTAACACACCACAGCAAAACACAACTTCACAACCTAACACACCACACCACAACAAAACACAACTTCACAGCCTAACACACCCCACCACAACAAAACACAACTTCACAACCTAACACACCACAACAAAACACAACTTCACAACCTAACACACCACAACATAACACAACTTCACAACCTAACACACCACAGCAAAACACAACTTCACAACCTAACACACCACACCACAACAAAACACAACTTCACAGCCTAACACACCACACCACAACATAACACAACTTCACAGCCTAACACACCACAACATAACACAACTTCACAGCCTAACACACCACAATATAACACAACTTCACAGCCTAACACACCACAACATAACACAACTTCACAACCTAACACACCACAACATAACACAACTTCACAGCCTAACACACCTCAGCAAAACACAACTTCACAGCCTAACACACCACAGCAAAACACAACTTCACAACCTAACACACCACAACATAACACAACTTCACAACCTAACACACCACAACATAACACAACTTCACAGCCTAACACACCACAACATAACACAACTTCACAACCTAACACACCACAACATAACACAACTTCACAGCCTAACACACCTCAGCAAAACACAACTTCACAGCGTGACACAACGCTGCTCCCCGCCCGACCCCACGGCGGCTCACCTCCCGAGCAGCCTGAGCATGCGGGGCCCGTATTTGTCCATGACGATGCCCAGGGGCAGGGTGATGGCGCTGAGCAGGAAGGAGCCCATGGTGAAGGCCAGGTTCAGTATCTCGTCCTGCTCCTTGCAGATGAGCCAGCCGTTCATGCGCAGGACCTCGTCGGTGTGGCCGGGCGTGGCCTCCGTCTCCTCACCGTAGTAGTCCTGGTAGTCCGGATCCACGGTCACTGCGGAAGGCTTCGGCTGGGTGTGGTTCTGAACCGAGCTGTTCCCTGGAGGACACAGAGACAGTGAAAGAGAAAGAGAGAGAGAGAATATCAGCTTAGATAACCAATGTATGTTCGACATACAACAAATTGAAAGAGAGAGAACTTTAATAAAAGTTTTATTAATTATACTCCATAGTATTCATAATTTTATTTATGTACAATTCAAAATACAGAAGAACGTGTTGACTGAAGGAGAGGCAAACAGAGAGAAAGAGAGAGAGAGTGCAACAGCACTGTCATCTTCAGTCATCTAAGTGCATTTTCAGTTCTTCAAAGGACATCCACTCAACAATGCTACTGACAATACAGCAGTTACTGGAGCAGCGGGTGGAGCTGATAGTTGATGGGAGCAGTTGGACAGAGGGTGAACACATCATTTGACAGTCATTTCCCTCTTCTCTCTAGAAGACTTTGTGACCGGTCAGAATGATTAATTTTAGAATAAGAACGATCGCAATTCTTCCACTGAATCCTTCGTGTAATGTTTCAGCGTGCACCTGCATTTATAGACGTTAGTTTTCATATTGCTAGGAGATCTGATTCAATTAGATCGTCATCTAATTGAATCAGATCTCCATCAACGTCATCACACTTGTGTAAATAAGACTTTCAGATAGAAAGCTGTGAAAGATTAAAAAAATTTGTTAGTCACTTACAAAATGTAACAGCAATAGAATCAGAGTACAGTGAAGCTGATACATATGTACTGTACATTCTCTTTTGCAGCTGCGTTACTGGCTTGTGACTCAAGCCCGATTGAAGCTATATGTCAGCACATCCAGGGAATTTGTCAGGTTTACACTACCTCCTGATATACCTTGGGCCAGGTCAGGACCTACTTTCACATAGGTGAAAACGCTATTTTGTCTGAGAGCAAAGGCAATATGCAATCAATGCTAGCCCTTCAAATATGGATGTACGTCAGGACTTCCCAGACTCAGCCCTGAGGGCCCCTTTTATGTACACTGGCATCTATGTTACAGCTTGTCTCTTGATTCATTTATGTTTGCTGAGAACATACGTTTAAATTTAACTTCCATATTTTTTCTCACACTTATTTGGCTAGTTGCTATTTGCTTTGTCTAGAAACTCCGCAATGTTACACGAATGATTTCGTTTCAGTGGCCAACAATTTCAGCATTTAGAGCACCGCTGAGTTTACCTGAAAGGTGAAACTAGGACATTGCAGCCCAGCAACCACATAATGCAACAATTTGCCTTACAGCACATCACAGAAAATGAAAGCATTAGTTGCCTGAGAACGGATCTGACTGATTATAAGTCCTAAAGACTTTCATTGTCATACACTACAGTACATCACAGACACTCAACAGATGCTCTTATGCTCTTTTGTGTTTTAAAAAACATTTAAACACTCTTTACACGGCTGGGTATGTACTGTAAGTAGTTAAGGTTAAGCACCTTGCTCAAGCATACAACGGGAGTGCCCTACCTGGGAAGCAAGCCTACAAGCCCAGTTCCTTAACCGTCATACTACTACACTGCCACCCTGGCAGTAGAGGCATGCATTGCTTTCACTGACATAAAGAGTAAATCGGGGGGAAAATCATTCCTCACTTCCCTCAATATTCAAAAGTGTCAAATTAAGAACAATTAACATCTTGTCATAATTCAGAAGCTAGTTGTCGTCAGAACAAAAATCTGCATAAACAGGGAGTGCCAAGTACAAATAAGCCCATCTGAATTCAAATAAATTAAGTTAGAACATAATTCACGCCGAGCATCTGACTGTGCAGTGTCACTCAGTGTTCACGTTTTCTTTGCTGTAAATGCACCTTCCACATAGTCAGCAAATTTACACACCGCTCTTAAAGTTCCTCTCGCCAATTCCTGAATCCCACCCCCTGCTCTGTGCGCTGATATGCTCTCACAAAGCAAATCCCACAATGCTCTCATCTTCTTTCCTGGCGCGCAGCTTGGGAGCGCGCCGGCACGGCGAGGCCCTGCGCGCTGTTCGTCTGAATGAGGCGCGTTAGGGTGAGTCACCGGACTCCATGAGTAACACTGCTCCTCTAAGCAGTGCTGAGTCAATGGGAAAATGCTCCAGACCAGCTGAACACTGCGCCGCACTGCTCCACACGCTTAAATGGTAATGGTAAATGGACTGCATTTATATAGCGCTTTTATCCAAAGCGCTTTACAATTGATGCCTCTCATTCGCCAGAGCAGTTAGGGGTTAGGGGTTAGGTGTCTTGCTCAAGGACACTTCGACATGCCCAGGGCGGGGTTTGAACCGACAACCCTCCGACTGCCAGACAATCGGTCTTACCTCCTGAGCTATGTCGCCCCATGTGTTATGCTTAACACAGGGCTCACAAAAGCACAGCACACGCTTAGCGGGCCACGGTCCTGCCCATCAGCAGAACACTAGCGCTGGTCCGTCGTATGCTGACTGGCAGTCATTTCAGTATGCGACAGGCCTATCATACATAAAGCTTTCAGTGCGATGACAGGCACGTCTGGCGGCCCAATTCACATCTCTCCAGCAGAGGGCCCGGGCAGGAGCCGTCAGTTTGGAGCCCCACTTAGCAGAGGTGTCAGAATGTCAGCGCGCTCTGCTCCACGTGCTGACGAGCGCCCGTCATTTCTGCTGACACCGGCTCGCCAAATATGCTTCTGCTCACCCTTTACTGAAGCAGGAGGGAGACAAAGTAAAGAAAGTAAAGAAGGATTGGCGGTGGGGGGGTTGGGGGGGACCCAGGGGACACGTGAGGCCCCTGGGGAAAGGGTGACGTTAGCATAAATCCCGGCCGCACTTCCCTGGTGAAGTAACACCCACTCCTTATTCCTGGTATTCGCGGCTGCCTGACACAATGGGTACGCGTACATGACTAGCCCCATCCCGCCCCACCTCCCCCAGCGGTTCCTGGAACTGTGCCATTGAACTGTGCTTTGAATGTGTTGACCAGCCTTGATCTCGTGCACACGCTGGAGGGGGGGCTGGTGGGTGGGGGGGACAAAGAGAATGAGGAAGTGGGGAATATGACTTGTCCTGCCGCACAGACATCAAACGCATCATTCTGCCATGATAGGAGAAATTCGACCTTTGCCCATCCTCTGACGCTGCACTGAGAGTATTTTTTAAAAAAGCTCCTTAGACTTACTGACTTCAGCATAAAAAAGTCTGTTCATATAGCTTAGGGCTGAGGATAAGAGATAGTCCAGTACAGTTTATCAACTTTTATTGCCCCTTTTGGAACACCTGTTATCAGACCATGTACATAAGCACTTACATAATCCTCTACCTGGGCTTCTTTCAGGAGATTGTAGCATGTTTAACTGCAGATGCAAAGAATCGTGGGTAAAAATACAGCCACAGGTGAGCTATGTCAGCAAAAATCTGTGGCTGGTAGGGTCACCTGGGAGTTCAGCTTTCTCCAGAGTCCTCCCCCCCCCCCGGCGCACTCTGTGTTTGGAATGTGTGTAGTGATTCGCAGAAATAATTTCATTTTATTCCTGGCCTCTCTAAAGAAAAAAAAATGCAATACTTTGTGGTGAAAACAATTATTTACAGGAAATTCTGTAACAAGGTCTTTCCCAGCGATTGTACACTGTAATGTGCGAGCGTGCTTTCTTGTCTCAAAATCATCTTGCCGACTGCTCACAAATGCAAAATAAGATCTTGCAATACTGTTTTCATGATTATTATTATTATTATTATTTTTCATAATGTAATGTTTGGATATTCAAGCTTGATATATTTGACCACTCCAGAAAAATGACAACTTTTCATAATGTGTAGTCTGGGATGAAATCAGCTGACTCATGCAGAAAAAAATGATGCTGAAAAGAAATAAATGTATTCAATTTTCAAAGAAACACTTAATCTAAATTATAAATTAATCCTTCACTGTCTAGTTTTTTTAAACGTCTTTTTTCTTGACACAAATTTAATGTGTTTTTATGTAATCAACCTTCTGTAAATCAACTGTTAAACACAGCAATTTATGCTGCGGGTACTACGCAAGTGTTATACCGAAAATTACTTTTAATAAACTTAGAAAACTCTTTCTTGCGAGACTTCCTCAGGGCAACTGGGAGGGATTTCATTTTCACGGTTTTGTGAGGACTTCTATTGTCATTTTGCTCTTTTAAATCTATTTTGTTTTCGGTGTGGTTCAGGTACAACCTGTTTTGTCAGCACAAACAGTTTGCTATCCTAACTAAGGTCTTTTTGGTATATATTTTGGGGTAAATATTGTGCTTACGAAGAGACAGAGTTGTAATTTGTGCGTGTGGGCTCTACTGTCCTCCGGCCTGTATCCTTGGTGCTGTATTAAAAATGAAATAAATCAGTTTAGAGTTTTATATAAATACGTACTAACTAATAGTTTATTGAGTTTGATGATAAAAATGTCAAACATAATGCAATGTAGACCTGAGTTGTTGTTTTTTTTTTAGTTTATTACGACAATTACTGCAGCATAGAATAATAAATACAGAGAGAAAAAGAAATACAAACTGAGAGCAACAGAAAGTGAGAGGTGATAATGCGTGTCAAATGTAGCACCATTCGTGCCTAGTCCAGAGAATGTAAAAAATAGAAAAATGTAAAAAATAGGCCTAGACACAAATTACTGCGACCGGACCTCTGCTTTATTGGGGTAGGGATTTTGACACAGCACTCAGTACTTCCGCAAACTCACAGTCCGATCTTGAGCGACCAATGCCAACCCCTCAGCTATGTGACACACGTACTCCGTCCATCGGAATGGTGTCAGCGACTGGTGTGCGCGGTGGTGCCACGCTGTGGAATTCCGTGACGTGTTTGGCGGTGGACTGGCGAAAGGGCTGCAACGCGGGGCATCCCGCGGCTCCGTGATGACGGAGAATGCCAAAGCAGAGAGCTGTAGTGCTTTACCGTATACTAACCCCATTCCCGAGGCGAAATCACCATAATGAGTGAAACCAAGTCCACAGCCACGGCGCAAAGCAACACCACCAGCTCCTGGTACCGCAATCCTCATGCAGGAGTCAAATAGTGCTACTTTGTAGCTATACTGATTAAAAAGCTTACCAGCGATTTGGCGCTGTCGACGACCTCACACAAAAATAAAATAACGAGGTGCAAAGTTTTCCGAGCGCGCTCACGTGTAACACTGAGCAAGCGTCAGGATGCCCTCCGATTGCAAGCAGCCTACCTTAGCTAACATGTAAGAAGAGTCCACACCTTAAGAGATACGTCTCAGATCTCCCAGTAATCAACAGAAAAAATACAGCCGCGGAACGCCCCCCGTCTTGCTTTATTAATGTGTTCCTGTTCAGATGGTTTTTGTGGTATTGAGGATTTGTAAATTGTACACTAATGAATTCGTTTATATAGTTCCAGGTAATTAGCTGGGTAGGGCTGTGACCGGACCTGTCAGCACTGGGCTGTCTCACACACTCATCAAAACGAATGAGCACTAAG
The DNA here is from genome assembly GCF_013347855.1 of Anguilla anguilla. NCBI lineage: Eukaryota > Metazoa > Chordata > Actinopteri > Anguilliformes > Anguillidae > Anguilla > Anguilla anguilla. The sequence goes on from NC_049209.1 coordinate 27,292,212, forward strand.
CTTGCTTTGGCTGCGATCTCTGATTTTATGCGTTGGTGGTCCATTTCCTTCGATTAAATGGGGTCGGGGATTTACAGAATTCCGACTGCTGTATTTGCACATTGGGAAATGTAGTTCAAGAAGGAAGGCTGCAGTGCGTGTCCCAACGGGACTGACGTTCAACCACCGTGACACTAAACAAACTTTTTGCATCTTTTCTCACACCTCAGCGACATATCAGAAGGTGATAGGCTGGAATTCAAGCGGCATATGTGAAAGTGTTCTTACAGGGAGATTGAGGTATCCTGGAGGGAACTGGCCGTGCCCATATCACAGGCAGAGTAAGGCACAGGCAGACCCATGCTTCAGCACAACACATAGAAAGTACTGGGAAATAAGAAGCACACCTCCAAGAAATAACTACGGACTCATAATACCCCACTTGGCAGGAGATGACAGGACCACTGACGGGGCAAATAGAGGTAAAGAGCACTCAGAGCTGGCCCTATGGTCTTGGTGGCCCTAAACAAGAAAAAATGTTGGCCCAGGGATGGTTGTGGCCTAGAATGACTGCAAAGAGTGTTTATGCCAGCAGCTGTCTCTGGCAGAACTGGTAGCCCCTGTAGGCACTGTCTCAGAAACTTCATTTAACTACTCATGCATTGTATACTTCTATCCCAACCAATGTTTATTACATAGTAATATGGGGTGTTCAGTGTTGAATAAACTCAGGTAGAGTACACTTTACTCTGATAGAGTGCATGTGCTCCCAACCACTTCGAATCATATCAACCCCACTAAAGTTAAATTAACACCAAACATTTTTTGTTAATTAGGTATTACTATTACTATGTCCTTTCATTGCTGTGTTATCGCTCAACATGGTCATTCCATTATACTACATTTTATTTGGCAGACGCTTTAATCCAAAGCGAAGTACAATAAGTGCATACCAAAGGTCATTGGAACAACTACAGAACACACGTCTGATAAGGTACAATTCTCATTAAGTACCAGTTATCCATAGCCATGAACATCAAGTCTAGTTCATGCAGTAAGCATAGGCTAAGTCAGTAAAGTATGTTCCTGTACATACTTTCTTTGGCAACATGAATGAATGGCATTATAGCCCATTTGTCCTTAATTTGCCAATGCAGAATTCCCAGTAGCAACCAAAAGCCTGTCCCATGTGCTGCTGCGTCCTCTGTCAGTTTTGGGAAGCACAGAGCAGGAAGGGGTGCCCTCTGAAATGCACGCTTCCAACTGCCACTGAGCTGCGCAGCCGTGGGGAAGAACTGCACATGTTACGCAGCTTGTGCACTGGCAGCAGGTAGTTCAAAAAAGCTGTGTCAATCTAAAGGAATCTCGAGTGCAAGTTTGGAGGCAGAGAGGGGTGGGGACTGGAGGGGGTTACCCTGGGTGATGCTCCAGTCAATTAGGCATCAGATTGTGAGTTTCCCAGGTGCAGTTAGGTACTTTAACTGATAATGAGGAGGTGGGGGAAAAGGGAGAAAACGGTGAAAAGAGATTGACAGAAGAGATGTTTTCTGATACGGGAAATAAGAAAGCCAGCAAAAGGCAAGAAGTAAAAACGGGAGAGGTGATCAAAGTTCTGTGTGCTGGCTTGCCCATTCGTGCCCATTTTGAGCTTGCCAGATCTGATAAAGCCAGCGGAACAGGACAAGACCGTGCTGCACCGAGGAACACAGTGGAACACAAGGTTCCGCTCTTTCTGCTGAGCCAATGACTTTCCCTCAGTCAAGTGACGCTGATAACAAGAGCACTTTATCTACCCTTACGTAAACCCCGCGTAGCTACACACAAACCACACACAAAACACATAAGACTGACTTCCTTCCCCCATGCAGGGGGTTGTCATGGAAATTATGAGCAATCGGCATTCATTAAAAGTAATTACGCTGCAAGCACACGTGACTCCTCCGAGTCTCGTTTCAGTCACGCGTGTGCGCGCCTCCGCCCACCTCCTTTATCTGTCCCGTCAGTTATGCGCCCTCAGCTGAACTGCTGCTTTATCAGCCGGCTTTAAAACGCAAAGTCCACGCCATTACGCCTCAGGTGAGAACACCTCCCTGTACTGCCAAAGCACTCACTGCTCCGGTCCTGGAAGCAGCTGTGACTTCAGTGATGTAACATCAGCCTTTCAGCTTCGAGAATCAGATATTATACATAAGTAAAATGCAGCAACGTACCGATGAAGGAAAGGCCGAATTGCTGGACAAAAAAATCACTGAAAGCTTTATACACTACAGTTAAATGCGAAAGTATGGGGAGAGTTGTTGTAACATTTGATGACTACATTGAGTATGTGACTCATGGACGTCATTAGGGTTCATGATGATATCCTCTGCAATGTTCTGAAAAGCATCTATCGCTGCCTTTCAGTTATTGTGTGTTTGCTGGAGTTTTGAACCTTCAGTTGCCCCTTGAGCAAGTGAAAAGCAAGTTCATTGGGGTTTAGATCTGGTGACAGACTGGGTCACGTCACACAATTCCACCTTGTCTTCCTCATAAGCTCATTGGGTAAATGTCTTTGGTGGTTGTCTTGCAGCACGATAAATTTCCATCCAAAGAGCTTGGTAGCATTTCTCTCAATAGTGGTGGACAATATTTTTCCTTACATTTTATCTGTTAGTCTATTGCTGCCATCACTGGTTTCATCATCAATAAAGACCCCTGAACCGGGTCCAGGTGCAGCCATACAGGCCCAAGCAATCACAATGCCTCCACCATGCTTGGCAGATGAAATAGTACATTGAGGGTCCAGAGCAGTGCCTTCACCCACACTTCCACTTTTCCCTCGCTCCATTTTGCATTCACAGCTCTTATAATCATCCTGTCATCACTTTCTGATGTCCTTTACAGATGGCCTGATTAGTCGTGTGATCAGTAGCTAGATCCTCTTTAGAACATTCCATACTGTTGACTTTGGAATATGCAAACATTCTGCAATAGCTTCAATTGATTTTTTTGGATGTCATCCTCACAATAGCTTTTTTGGTAGTCATACTCAGTTCTCTGGCCCTCAGAATCTACAAATGCTTAAAAAGGATAACCCATGCCCTGACACTCACAGCTTTCCATTTATAAACAGTAATATGGTAAAACTGAAATTTGAAATTGTTGATAGTCATTTGTCCCAATACATATGCTGACTTGAAATAGAGGGACTTGACTCATGGAATTGCATTGTTTTAATAAAGCACAATAATACCCAACAGACACAACTGCCTATTCCAAAATAGTGAGGAAAAGCGGGTAAAAAAGTGAAAGGGAAAAGTTCCAAAAAAAAAAAGGATTTGAAATGAATGACTGACCAATTTCTGTTCTCAGGAGCAGCCAATGAGTTGTTCCTTGCATAGCAACCATGGAAACCCCGCCCCTCCCCCTCCTCTGCCACAGGCCATGACTACCACAAACAACTCCCTTAACGGTTCACATATCGCATAATAACATTTAAAAACATTTCAGCAACAGCTTTCCTTAACCTGAAATGAACTGTGTGGTTTCAACATCTCTGTATTCCCATTCTTCTGTGAATCCGCTTTCAAAATAGATTTCATATCTGCTTTTTGATGTATTGTCTGTATTAAGTATTGGACGGCAAACTGTAATGCAATGCTGTTGCGTAGCCTTGGGAATGGATTGGAAATTGTTTGAAAAATGCATTAGCATAAGATACACTTTATCGTTTTTTTAATCTGATATGCACCGGTCGTGAACAAAAGCAGTTGAATCTCAAATAGATTCATGGCCTATTTGCTGTTGTATAAGCCACCCCTCACCCCTCTACTCCCTTCTACTACTCTGAAAGGGACAGCACCTGAGTGTCTGTTTATCTCATCCCTTACTTTGGGCTGTTTGTGGTGTCAGAGAATCAGAGATCTGACACTGCCCGAACAAGAGCACCTCTGTCTCATTGTGTCGATCTGAAAGTCTGTTGGACTGGGTCTCAGTTCTTGCCAAGGGGGGTGGAGAGCAGTGGGTCCCAAACATTCGGCACACTTTGAACTTTTAGCCAGGTTGAATGCAGACATTTATAAACATCGTCTTTCAAAAAGCGTTAATTACTGTTTGGTTATTTGGTGCTTGCAGTCCAGCGTCAGCTGAATGATGACAACAATCTCCAAACAGTCTTAGAACATATGGTCTTCCAAAATGTTCTGTTAAAGTCACAGAAAAACATTCCAGGCATGTCCCGGACAATCTTACTAGCAACATGCCCTCGTGGTTATCATTTGTACATGAGAAAACAATGCAGCATACAAGCAACTACATTCTAAGTACTGAAATGGCAGATATGCGCAACACTGTTACCATTCCTGATAAAAAGTAACACAAATTACCATCCATAATTGAAATAAAATTTTATTTACTTTAAAATTCCAGAGCTATCCCTGCAGTACTACTTGTGATACAGAGATTATGTTCAAGGGACACCAAGGACAAGGGAACAATTGGCACCCTGTGAACACTGAACCTAAATTTCCAGAAATGTTCCGAGGATCAAAAACTGTTTGGTGAGATCAGACGAGAGGTGTGAGCCAGGACGAATGTGCCCCACTCTCTCATGAAACCCTACCCAGAGGTTCACAGTAATTATTACGGGAAAAATAAAATGCTTGTTCAGCTGCAGAGACGCAACTCCATAAGAGACAGGAGATATCTACATGGACTTTGCCCAGCAAGCTAGCCTCCCGATAAATCGTTTTATAACGCATGGACACATCCACCGCACCTTCAGCTGGAGACAACAGTTGAACCCTCCTTGAGATCTAACACAACGCATAACGGACTGCCTGAGGCCAAAGACTCAATGTAATGGAGAAAGGTAGCAGAGGTACACAAACACAAACCTCTGGCACTCAAGCAACCAGGTATTCAGGTATTCTGGGAGAGGTGCAGATCTCCCAGTGAGATTAGCTGCTCCCTTCTACTGCCCATTCTTTAGTCTCCCCTGTGCACAGAGGCTCTCTTTCTGGGTTTTGCTGGTGAGAACCACATAGATCAATTCCTCTTTTGTGCTAATGGAGGCCTGACTGGCAATTCAAATTCAAAATGGAGGTCCTCTGCCCAACTCAGGCCTTCCCAAAGAGGTGTAGCCCGGCAGAACAGAAAGGAATGCATTCTATTTCACTAAATACATCACACTGCAGGGTCATTCTACATAATCGCAACTGTAAATCAGTTTTCCCTTCTGTCTCCTTGAGGGAAGGCAATGTCTTATTAAAGCATAAGAACCTTTTATTCTCCTCAGAATTAGCTTATTTCCGATTACCTTTTTAAATCAAACCTACTTAATTGAAGCTGTCTGTGATTCATTCATCATGAAGCTGTTTAATTTCATTTAACACGTTTGGTAAGAGAGATTTTTAGGTAAGTGGAACAGTTGCGCACCTTCACCTCCAGGTCCTGAGCACAGTCATGGCTCCGCACAACCTGTGATTAATCTTGCTGCTAATGGCACACTCACAGCTAGCTGTACACTCAGTCTTCATTTCAGCTGACAATGTTCTTCCTCCAGACAAAAGTGGGAGTAGAAACTGTCTACTGCAGATTAAATAAGGAGTTTTAAATGCCTGACTACTCATTTAAACTGAATCTACATCTTCAGTCAGACCTCCTTCTGGACTATGCAAAACACCAATAATATTATTAATTTCTTATTTACAGCAATTACAGTACCTGAGAGCAGACAATGTGTACAGAAATGTCCCAGTGGCTGTCCTTACCAGGCTATAGCCTTACCGGGCTCTGGTCTTACTGGGCTCTGGCCTTACCGGGCTCTTATTGGGCTCTGGCTTTACTGGGCTCTGGTCTTAATGGATTCTGGTCTTATTGAGCTCTGGCTTTACTGGGCTCTGGCCTTATTGGGCTCTGGTCTTACTGGGCTCTGGTCTTACCAGGCTCTTATTGGGCTCTGGCTTTACTGGGCTCTGGTCTTAATGGATTCTGGTCTTACTGGGCTCTGGTCTTACCGGGCTCTTATTGGGCTCTGGCTTTACTGGGCTCTGGCCTTATTGGGCTCTGGTCTTACTGGGCTCTGGTCTTACCAGGCTCTTATTGGGCTCTGGCTTTACTGGGCTCTGGTCTTAATGGATTCTGGTCTTATTGAGCTCTGGCTTTATTGGGTTCTGTTCTTATTGGGCTCTGGCTTTATTGGGTTCTGGCCTTATTGGGCTCTGGTCTTACTGGGCTCTGGTCTTACCAGGCTCTTATTGGGCTCTGGCTTTACTCGGCTCTGGTCTTAATGGATTCTGGTCTTATTGAGCTCTGGCTTTATTGGGTTCTGTTCTTATTGGGCTCTGGCTTTATTGGGTTCTGGCCTTATTGGGCTCTGGTCTTACTGGGCTCTGGTCTTACCAGGCTCTGGTCTTATTGGGCTCTGGTCTTACCAGGCTCTGGTCTTATTGGGCTCTGGTCTTACTTGACTCTGGTCTTATTGGGCTACGGTCTTACCGGGCTCTTCGCAGAGGTAGGAGTAGAAGCCCTCAGACTTCAGCATGATGAGCAGGGAGCCCCAGCCCAGGAGCACGGCGGAGAACAGCAGGTTCTCCACAACGGCAGTGATCGCCATCCACCACCGGCGGGCGAAGGCCGTGGCCAGCGTGGGTGCCATGGCAGCAAGGTGGGTGTGACAGACAGACAGAAAGAGACACAAAGCTCGTTGGCCAATGAGCGGGGGTGCTTCTGTCACTGCTGATGATGGGGAGGTGGCAGTGGGAATGCTCCTGGGGACTCTGTTGAGAGAAAGGGAGAAAAATTATAATAAACCATTCACAGAGCCCCTTGCATTCAAGGAAACAAGCAGTTCAAAGCAATTCACAGTGGAGTAAAAAAGACAACGAGAGTACAAAATATGTACTCTCGCATACATGAAGAATAACAAAAAAAACTTATGAAATAGTTATCCTCAAGAATACTTTAGCGTACTGTTTGTCCACAGGGGACTACAAAAAGCAATAGTAAAGGCACCAAAAATCAAATCTGTGGATTAGAATACAGCCTTTTAAAAAATAGAATAGAATAGATTATAGCCATTTTAACCAGATAACTGATCGAGACACATGCTCTATCTTACAATGAGGACCTAGCCAATATACATAGAGCATTATACAATAATAGACATCAGTTACACAAAGGAAACCCATATGCGTGTTAGCACAACCAAAAAGGTGGAGGAGCTGGTTGCTTTGCGAAATGGTGCAGAGGTATGAATCACGCAAAATAGGCGTTCAACTGCTTATTTGGTCATGTTCTCTTTTAAGGGAACTGAAAGTGTCTCACAAGCAGACAGGAATAGCTTCACTGAAGGGTGCTTTTGTGTGAAAAAGGATGAGTACAATCGCACGTGAAGATAGGCCTGTGTTCTGGCTTTGTTGGTATAATAGTAGGTTTAGGGTTGAGGTACTGGTTCATGAGGCAAACTGTAATTTAATGGAAAACTCCCTGCATTAAAATATTAACAAAGAGTTATGCCATTGCTGACTGACTGGAATTATTTTAGAAGTGTACTGTTTAAGATTATTTATCAGTTTTTAATAGTATGAAGAAATAGCATAGCCTACAGATCTGGCTATTTGAAATAGTCAGATGGTATAATTACCTTCAAGTAATGTAGAGCCTGGCAAGGGAACATGCGATAATCATCAGGGTCAAGGTCAATTCCATTTTAATTCAGTCAATTCAGGAAATTGAATTCAGGAATGGAAAAGAATGATTATGTTCAATAAAGATTTACAATTAATTAATTGAATGTCAACTCATTTTCTGAATTGATTGAACTGAAATGAAACAGGGCCCAGGCGGCCCTGATAATTGTGATTTAAGTCCTTACAATAAAATTATATTTTATTATGGGCATAGTAAACTAAAAACCATCTGACACATATTAGCAGCTAATCGACACATTTGCTTTCATGAGCCATAAAAAAAGCTTGCTGTTTCGTTGTTTTCGGTACGTCCATTCGCCGCTGAGAGTCACTAATCTCGTGCTATTCTAGAAACACCGCTTAACGGTGCATGACATTATTGATGCCCCATGCTGCTCTTTAGTGCTGGAAACTTTTTTCTTTTTTTCTTCACTTTACTCCATCTAAGGGCAAGTTCCAGTTGATGTTGAAAAGTGCGGGGTCATGATTTCAGGCCACTTATATTTCAGGTCATATAATATATTCACGACTGTTTCATCATGCTGTCCATGCAAGCAATATAATAATTATTTAACTGTAAAAATCAGGTTTTTAATTATCTGAAAACAACCAGTATGTTGAGAATAACAGTTGGCTGAGGGACAAAAAATTGGCAATCGTTTTATGATTTTGAAAGATTACAAGACATTAGTCATCTACAATAATTGTTTACATCAGCCTTTGTAATAGGCATTATATAGATGTATGCACAATGCACTTACTGGGCACTTATTTTTTATTAGACCGCTGACAGCTCCGCATATTCTTTGATTCAAATGTTTGTGATCACTAAAGGACGGTTCCTGTTTTATTGTGTCTGTGTTAATTGGTGAACTACATGAGATAATCACCGTTGTACTCCGCCTATCACCGTTCCCTTGACTAACGGGTTCACACGGCTCATTCATTCTTTTGTATAAAGCTTCAACTGCAAGTAATCAGGTGCATTTTACTTTCATGACAGATCTCGCAGCACCTGCAAGTACGCTTCCCGTCATCCCAGAACACACTATCCCAGCATTTGGCGGTAATCCCTGTAAATGTGTCGTAGGCTATAGATCATGCTTTCAATAGTGAAATAAAATGACTCAGGTGTCGACCTACAGCACTCCGTTGTACTTTATATCTGTGCACGAGCGCAGCCCCGTGGCAGGCACTGTATTTGAAAGGTGGACATTCATCTCATCACTCCCAGTATTCACGGTGGTATTAGAACCCATAAACTCAGGTACCTATCCCCACCCTCCCCCTACCCGTAGGGGACAACATTTATTTCAAGAGTCCAGGAAACTGCTAAAGTCAATACAAGCACACCGGTTCGGAGTTTCTCTGCATCTTGGATTTCTAAATTTAAAACCGAAACCAAACTAAACAGCGCTGAGCTCACGTGAAGCACACACTGTGCTCATAGCCATCCGGTTTAACCAGGTAGGCGTATAGCATGTACTGGTTCAGCATATTAATGATACACATCGTGTGAATATCCTGAATTTCATTGCCCTTTATAAACCTCAAAGACAAACAAACAAATGACATTATAGTTTGTCCAGTAGCACCATAAGTCACAGCCTTCTCAGCCTTGTTAACATAGTTCATATAAAACGTATCATACCTCAGAGAATATAAAAAATAAGAGCTCTTCCGATTCCCGTCACTGTGACCAGTTGGCTTTGGTTGACACTTTCGTGGAGATTACCTCACTTCTCGTATAACTCCGCATCAGTACTTCTCCCTCAGCTAAAGGTGGCCGGTTTTATATTTACGCAGACCGTTGAACAAACAATACTGCACTGCCATTGGTCAGTTGAGGAGCTATAACTATCTACATCCAATCAGAGCCGAATAAAATCTCTTGTATGTGCTGAGATCTCATTAATAACTGGTACAGGCACAGCTTTTTAGCTGTTCAACAGAAAGTATGTGTAGAAAGTGTAGAAAAATGACGCTAGGAGGCCAAAGACCGCAATAAAGCAGATTAAAGTAAATTAAAATACATCTATTTTCTAATAGACTATGAATTACGTCAATTTCGTCTAATCTTACTCCACATTTTATCCCACACGTCGCAATGATTAAATCGTCTATTAAAAATAATGTATTCCATCTATTACATTGTGTAGAAAACAGCAATGAAGTGTGATAGCTTAAGAGCACAATTACACACACACACACACACACACACATATATATATATATGGGTGTGTGTGTGTGTGTGTTATATAGCCTATGTATGTATTACAGAACTTCTATTGCGTTTTTATGACTTAATGATCATTCTATCATTCCCGTGTCTTATTACTTGGTTGTGCAACACTGGCAATTTCAAGCGTTTAACCGGTTGCTGCATGGGTAAAGGAAATAAGAGGTCCCACAATATTTTAATAATTCGCCTTTTTCGATGAAAAGTCGTTCTGACATATAGAAATAACATGTTTTGCGCTTCCTGTCCAAAACTCTAAAATAAAAAAATAAAATAAAAAATAAACGCTCAGTGTATGCAAACTTTAATTAATCCTCTTACTGCAATGAAATGACATGAAGAATTTTTGTAGTTTCAATAAAATCAGTTTCAATGTTTCCTCTTCACTCTACAGCTCCTGTGACCATTTAGCTGAGACATAAGTTATTCTCTCATTTAATGAAGAGCACGCGAGGCGGTCTCCAGCATTGCCACCAGGTCTCCTTGGTGACGACAGATTGAGGTAATTACTCACACGAGACAGCTCGAACCGCTTCACTAGCTGCAGTAAGACAGTCTATGTGCGTGTGTGAACTCGGAATGTCCTGGCAAGTAGGTGTCCGTGCAACTACACGCAAAAACCTATTAAAGCAGACTGCCACCCTATCGGAGACAACAGACATTCCAAGAAAAAGAATGACATGTCCAAAAAAAAAAAAAAATGAAAGTTTTTTAAAAACCTGCGTTAAAGCCAAAATCCCGAAGAATGTAGACTGAAGTGCTCCAAGTGGTAGATGAGGCAATATTACAGATAGTCATGTGGTGTTGCGCAGGACATTTATGATGGGGAATGTTTCATCTACAATTTTTGTGTTAACGTCATAAAATCAAAGGACAATCACTGCACTTTATTTAAAAACTTTTTTTTATTTTTGAAGGCAGAGAGATGAAACCGGCTACATACCATCAATGAGAAGCGTAAGCGGTAAAAAAAAAAAAAAAAAGAAAAGCGTAAGCGGAGTGAATTGGCCGTATTAAGTGAACAATGCCTCCTACAGGCCTGCTGTAAAATGCGCAAGTCAGTTACAAGGTCACTCTGTTAGAAAGCTGCTTTGTATTTCGTCGCGTTCTTGTTGGCTACTTCAGAAATAGTATGTTTTTTAAAGGCAAAGGGGAAACAGTGTAACCCACGTCTCAACATGAATTCCATAAGGAAAGGCAACCGGTGCGTGCAAAAGTTGGAAATCGTAGCGCCAGAGTCGCTACAGTGGAATCTGTGCCTCATTTGAACAGCCTATTTTAGTCGTTCTCTCGATTTGGAAACCCGGTCAATATTTTGTATAAAGGGCACGGAAGCAGACTCACATTCGCAACACTAACAGCCAACCGTGGCGTATTTCCAGCCTGCAGTCCCTGGGCTTGGCCCACCAACTGAGGTGGTTAGCCATTGCGCCAGAGGACTTCTGTTCCTCTTGCCCAGTTGTGCTGTCGTGTCTAGGGACCGACAGAATTCAAAGTCCAATCATTAATTTGTATAAAACAACTTCACGAGGGAAAAGATACCACAGCAGCAAGCTCTTCAGAAAAGTTAGACTTTATTTGCGCAGGCGCACAAAGCCGGATCAATTCTGCAGAATTGAACCTCGATTGTCAGTTTTACATTCATTTTATACACTGTGCACCCCACAACTCCCCCTAACACAAAATACCATCTGTCCTTCTTGGCACCACAATGATTTTCTGTTATTGGGTGATAACGTCATTGTGTCATAACTTTCCCTTAAAAAATATTAGTCTTTATTCTGTAATTTTCCATTAAGAATATAAGTCACAGCCTCCTGTAATTTTCCATTGTATTCAGGTTACATAGGGGTCACTGTAAAATATTAGTCTCACATTTATTAGCAGTTGATCAGTTTGAAAATATAAGTGTATGGTTAGTATTTGATTAATGTTTTCTGCTGAGTGAGTAAGTGTGGTTTTTTTTAAGCCTTCTGCATTCTCTTGCTTTTTCTCTACAGTTGATACTGTGGTTTCTTGCGTTTCCATAAGCTCAGCTGCAACTAATGATACAGGTTTATTGGATTACATATTGATTATATGAGTGAATAGTCATACATATGATGTACTTTTACCATGGAGCATCGAGAGTTTGGAGGAACCAGTTTGATCAGCATTGATGGGAATACCCTAACTTTAACATGTGACGTCACAACAATCATAGGGAGTCTCAGAATTTTCCTACAGTGCCACGTTAGAACGTGGGGGCTAGATAATGGAGTTAGAGTTGTGTCATCAGTATGCAATTAAAAATGAACATTGCAAAAAATAAATAGCTTTGCTAACAAAACATTTTTGCGCATGTCTAGCGCAGACGGTGTCATCTGGGTTTGGCAGGCTATGGCAGTTCCCTTGACCTAGGCCAGTGTTCAAAAATATCTAGTTAAAACAACAGCTACTAGTGCTCTAAAAGACAGTAACAGAGACAGTTCATCAACCCTAGGAACTGCAAGTGGGATGGTTAGCGGCATTAGTCTGTTAACCAGCAGTGTTCTTAACCAACGTTAGGTAGTCAGCAACAGCCACAGCTAGCATACAAGCGCAGAAGCGTTTCAGTTCTGAGTCACACTGTAACATGCGAAAGCATAAAGCATTATCATTGCCAAACGGAATTGCTGATCAAGAGCGCTTGCAGGGAAGGCACATGTGGAAAACGGACATGTAGGGCTCTTCTTATTGACGGTTGAACCGTATCAAAATCTATTTCCCCTACCATTAAAAAATTAAATTAACAAAAAACTTTAATCATATTCCCCCCATACAAACGTTAAATAGTCTATATCAAGTTCACAATGGTACATGAAGGTAATAGCTCTATTATACTCTGGGTTATTGACTTGCATTCAGTTGGAACATTTGAACTAATGAAATGATTAACTGTTTCCTTAAATCCAGGCAAGATTACAGTTTGCCAAACACCTATAATCCCTCATTTTCACTAACAGTTTTTTTTTTTTTTTAAACTTTTGAAAATACATAACACGTTAGAGTTAGACCTGTCAAATTCATACCAGAATAGTTATGGCATAAACCCTGTAATTTTTCAAATTGATTGATTGAGTAATCCAACACCATAGGGTCTAGTTTTTATCAGTGAGGGGAGGGTCTGAATGTCGGGGAAGCAATGGAAGACAGTGCCAGCCAGAGTGCATGCTAGGCTACTAAAAGTGTGTTAGTAAAAGCTTTTTAAGAGGATGAATAATTACTTTTCTTTGGCATGGATCCATTTGAAGACAGTATCGGTTGAGTTCGTTTAGTCTTTGAATCTGTCCTTATGCGAGAAATAGCTAAACCATTTTATTGATAGGTTTTGAGTTTCTGTGCAAACGCGTGAAAACACGCTGGTATATAAAACAATGACGGTAATACATATATAGTCCGCTTCGTTCCATTGCTACCATAACATAACAAACTATCTTGTGTCTACAGCTGCAGTTTCTCGCTGCAATTACTAGTATTGAATATAAACAAAAGACGCAATTTATGCTGTAGTAAATAATACTACTTAAATAAATAATACGGTACTCTGAGAGCAGTAGGCTACGCAGGTAGCAGGGATGGCGAGTTAATATTTCGTTTTTTGCTACTAAAAGTTTGTTAGTAAAAGCTTTTTGAGAGGATGAATCATTATTTTTCTTTGACATGGGTCCATTTGAAGACAATATCGGGTGAGTTTGTTTAGTCTTTGAATCCGTCATTATGCTGAGAGAAATCGTTTTCTCAATTTAATCTCTAAATTGACTGTAACCTTTTGATCTTTGGTAATTTATTTATATTTTTTCCTATTATTTTATATATTGTACCATGTCTTCTGTGTTTCAATAAGATACTGTAACATTTGAATTTACATATTGCTGTACTTTCCTGCTTCAACCTGTACTTTGTAATTTCTACCAATAAAAAAATAAAAATAAAAAAAAAACACTGATCTCAAACCTGCTTTCCTGCAGTGCGTTCACGTTTTAACCAACAGATGTCGCTGGTGAGCTTTTCAACCGAGCCGCCCCACTGTAACTGTACTTTAAAAAACATCTTAAAAATACATACATTTTTTTATTTATTTTTTTAAATTCCCCGATGCTTAGGCCCGGCGGGGGGTCAACTTAGGCCCGGCGGGCCGCCGGGCTTGGAATACACTGGCGGAAACCCTGGGTATCAAAGTCAAAATTTAGGTATCGTGACAACACTAGTCTGAAGCCTTTTTTAGTTGCAGTGCTGAAGCATTGCAGCTCTACATACATGCCAGGCCATCTAAGTGTTACGACATAGTTAAGGCCTTTACGGCAAGCGACACATCCATGGCGACGCAACTAAGTAATCTGACAGCGTCTCTTAGCACAAAATTGGCCGTAAGTCATCAATATTTTATACAATCATCATGATATTCAGTAGATATGTTGGATGAAGGTACATGATCATGAGGACAAAACCATTTTAAAATTGCTCCATAGGGGGGCGCAATAGTACCAATGCTTGGACCCCTCCCAACGCCGCTTGCGGCTTTAATTGAAATTATTACTGTAAGTGCTCTAGATCTCGTCTTGGTGTACCAGCTTTTCACAGGAAAATTTCATAGCCAAAACAAGGTGGAATGATAGATACGGTTTAACTCTGGAAATGCACCAAGTTCGATATTGATACTACAATTATGGATTTGTCAGATTCATTAATATTTCCCATGCTCATTTCGATAATTCTAAACGCCAGTGTTTATTCTACTATTTCAGCTTTGGAACATTGGCATTAGCCACTGTATGGTCATATCAGGATAATACTGTAATAGGCTGTTGAAATTACATAAACCAAAGAAACGAAGTCGCCATCTTGTTGTTGAAATGAATGCTCAAAGCCGAGATGCCCATGATGCTCAGTCACAGGTGGCTTTTGTATCTCTATCATATGATGTAGTTGAAGACATGTAATGACAATAGAAGAATGCCTGAAATGACATCATTCATATCAGTCATTTTATTGTTTCATAGTACTTATGGATGGTTCCACAGAAAGGGGATATGGCTTGGGGTTATTCCATATCAAACCACACGACCACTGCCCACAAAATAAGCTGGAACTCAAAGATATTTTAGGGAAGATATTTTTGGGAAATCACTGCAAATCATGGAGGTCTAAAAACGAAACCAGGAGTATACTTTCAAACTGACATCCATATACCAAAAAGATCTCAGGTGTTCTTTGGAAGTAATATGTGGATTCATACACACACACACACATGCACAGATGCACAGACACACACACACATACATACACAAGCCATGTACACACAAGCCCAATACATGGATACAGAATATTAATTGTGTCTTGCATAGTGTATGTTATATGCATTCTAATATAGTAGTCTTTTTCTTGCTAAGCCCATTGGTCTATCCTACACGAAAAATGTATGACTTATTTCTAGCCCATTTCATACAAGATACATAAAAGATGTATCTTTTTTGAGAAGTTTAAATTAGGATGTTGACATTACTAGTGTCTTGTTTTGTGGCAGATACAGATAATCTGTGCAACATGGTGCATGGAGATTAGGGGAGATACAATTTACTCAAAGTAAATGGGTACTAACCAACAGATTCATAATCGTTTCATAAGTCGGAAATTAAAATGTTTTTTTTTTTTGCCTCTGCCAAAACTAATTGGCATAGCGAGGGCTCAAAGCATGTAAAGCCGGCATGTTGCGCTATTCGCCAATATGGCAGATCAGAGCAAAAGGAAAAGTCATGTATGGTGCTTTTTCAACATTTTCAACCACAAGCGTCACACAGTGTTATCAGTTGTCACCCTCTCTATTGTCTGGGCTTGGAACCACTGTCCAAGAGATGGATAACTTAATGCTTGTGTTCTGCTTACTCATTAGCAACTGTGAAACTGTTAGCCTGGGTCATTTAAGCACAGGACATCATTGGCATTTAAAAGAAATACAGAAAAAATGCAAAAATACTCAATATGTATTATCTTTATCTTTATATTAGTTCGATACAATATAAAAATATACGTTTAATGTTTGCCATTTATCTCTGCTAGTTCACATTTAACGATAAAAGTGTCATTATTGTTATTATTATTATCTCTGCCTGGCGGAGCCTGGAAGGGTTCATGCGTTTTGTCGCGTGTGTTTGTGCGTGTGTGTTTGTGTCTCTGTCCGCAGCTAATCTCGCATACTACTGGGCCGACCAGCCTAATATTTGTTGTGCATGCTCACAGCAGGCCAAGGACCTGAATTCTCTAATATTTTGCAAATCGGTCAACAACAAGTATTTTATTTCAATTAATTTCCATCATTGTGGTCCATTGAAATAGATTGAGTGCTAACTCCTAACAGGCCGCTAGGGGCCGCAAGTGATCAACAACTGCTTCCGTTTGGAAAGCATGGTGGAGATCACTCTAGGCTAGTTCATTTTTTGTGATAAAGATCTAATAAATCATGCTTATCTATGAAAAAATGTAATGGAACTATGTTTTCATGCAATAGATTATTCATATTTATTGTTTTGAACTGACATTCTCAACTACTTTTTATCTTTATCTTATAAGCCTATATTCAAAGATGCCATATAGGCAAAAAGCCACAAATCAGATGATGAACAAGAAATACAAATACAAAACAAGGACCAAATGTGCACTGGTTCATAGTCATGGCAATAAAAAACATTTATCAAAAGCATCATTCCACTTTTACTAAAATCGTACTGGTCCAAACGGAACACAAGATAGGGCTAATTGTAACTTAATTTAGCGCATTTATTTCGCACAATGACAAATATTTTGTCGCTGTTGTCCTCCGTGCCCTGCTAATGAAGTGCTTAATCTATTGTTACGTCTTCATTTGCCGGAATAACTAAACTTTGTCGAGCCTGTCTATTAAAGCCAAATAATTATAGGAAAGGAGACGAATAGACATGTAGGGCGTTTATTCACTTTTAATTAATCTACAAATCAAACGGAATTTAGGCTACATAAAATGAGTCTTTATTTTTTGCATTGACTTCACTGCATATCCCTACGGAATAACCTTCCTTGCATCAGGAAGACTAAAAGTAGCTTGCTGCTTTTTGCTATAGCCTTGGTTTTCAACAGTTTCTGAGTGAAAATTATCATACCGTATTTCTGCCGTTGCTGTCTGCAGTAACCAAGTGCTCTGGAACCACCTGCTGCCCCGACCGGCCTCGGGGCCTGAAGAAAAGCCTGACCTGTCCCGGTGTTCTATTTGAAGTAAAGCCGGAGAAAGTGCACTGGGACGCCTTTAAGCGGGTCTGGTACTGCAAAATTGGCTTAAAGACCAAACAAAAACCTACAAGAAAGGAGAAATCAGCCCCATCTCAAACTGGGATTCCTAAAATGTTACACTTTTAATGTTGCATTTTGGTACATGAATTTAGCAAATAACAGGGATGAAAGTATTTTTGAGGCTGACCAGTAATTGTGTAATTATATGCTGTGTGTTTTATACATTAAAGTAGTATATCTTTGTACTCCTACCATACATGTACAATTATTAATGGCTTACTACCCCATATTTCAAATGTAATGTGTCAGTTGTTTCATATATGTAACAGATCCTTATATTTTAACTGTTTACTGAAAACACTGTAATATTTAAGAACGTGATGTTTTTGTTAATAGCATTATTTTTCATGGCGGCAGTGGTATAATTGTAGTAATTATATATAGTCTGTTCATTACAGCCCAAGCTGTTACACATTTGGAATGGATGGATGGATATAGTTTCAATTACCATGAACAATTTGTATATTTTTTATGAACCAAAATATGAACTTTCAGATTTTTTGTGGTCTAGGCTCCTTTACCCATTTTAAACATAATTCCAAGGTGCCTTACAAGAAATCCCCACCAAAACTCCCACCTCGGCCCCAGTCATTTCATTATCATTCAATACATTTTAAATATATCAATACAAAACTGTGCACATACATTCCCAGGAGCACAAAAAGACAAAAAATAAAAAAATGTGTGCCACCCCCCAAATCAAAACACAACAGTTTCAACAGTTATCTATCATTTTCACTTTGCTAATGTGTGTTTCAAAATCATTTTCTGCAGGGACAGATGGGTAATACTCCTGTTGAGGTAATGACGGTACCGTGTTTAATGTTGTTACTTCTTCTTTCAGTATATCGGAGGAAACTCACCTCGGCCCTGTCCACTGGTTTAAATAGAGGAGCACAGATGCTGGGGGGAGAGAGCAGTACACCAGTAAACACTGGACGGCTGAGACGGACTGAATCCTCGCTGAAGCACGACCAGAGACGCAGACCGGTTCAGAGACCCAGGGCCCTGAGAGGAAACTGGAAAGCACACTGAAGGAACAAACATGTGAGTACCATGTCAGCGATCTGCTATTATTCATTCGTTTAAATACAGATATAGCAGATAAGTTTATTAGAAATCGGGGGCCCCTTAATTGATGCTGTTTCCACAATGGAAGTTTTGGTTAATGAATATGACTCTTGTTAGAAGAAAAGACCATCTGTGGCGGACCAGGGTCTGTGCTCCTGGGCCGGTATGTCTGTCATGGCAGGATCCTAGCTTTAAGGCAATCAGTCCAGATCACCCCTTTACAGTGCTCAGAACAACCTATTATAATGACTCTAATACCGGCTACGTGGTACTCAACAGAGTCAGATAGCTGCCCGATCCTGGAGCAATATACCATTCCATATTCAAATTTATTTTTTCTCTTTCTCTCTCTCTCTCTGAGGTGGAGGGTGGCTGTGGGAAGAGGGCTCTCTGTATTTGTGTTGGTATACTTTCTTAAAACTGTATTCTGGGTTAGCTGATATTACTGTTTAATGAGGTAATGAGGTTTTTTGTTTGTTTGTGGAGATGCCGAGATGGTGTCTCAATTTGACAGGGAGGCACTGTCTCTCTGTCATGGTGTAAGGTGCGTAGCAGAAAATAGTGTGTCGGTTGAAGAGGTGCTGGTTGCAGTTGCAGAGCAGGTAGGGGGCGATCATATTGTTTCGTCATCACGAATGAATAAGGCCGTGGTTTTTTTTTGAAGAAAGTTAGTTTTGTTGCACAAGTAATTGCAAGCGGTTTATGGATTAAAGGGGTATTCGTACAGGTAAATCCACTTTCGGCTCCAGCTACGAGGGTAACAATTTCAAATGTCCCCCCATTTATTAAGAATTAAGCCATTGAAAAGGAGCTTTCTCGTTTTGGAAAGTTCGCTGGCCCAATGAAAATGATCTCGTTGGGATGTAAAACCGCTGAATTAAAACATGTTCTGTCTTTCCGAAGACAGGTTTTTATGTTTTTAAATTCATGTCATTTCGTTTAAAACACACTGAAAGTTCGTATGTGGCAGTGTTGGCCCTAGGATTTTGGTGGCCCTAAGAAAATCTATCCGAGTGGGGGGAGGGGGGGGGTCCCCTTGGTAAAATCCTTCTTACATTACATTGTTATGAAATGTTCTGTTGCCATTCCATGTAAAATTTATACCGCTACTTCTGCGATAGGAGATGAATAACATCATTACGAAGATAACATTATTTACTTTAGGGTTGTCACGATACTAGAATTTCTAACTTCGATATCAATACCCAGGAAAATGTCGATATTCAATACCATTTTCGATATCACGTGGGGAAAAATGACAACACATTAAGAGGCACAAAAAATTTTTGTAATAAACATGGAAACAATATTTTAAAGTTGTCTGAGTTTGTGCAAAATAAACCTTGCTGTAAAAGACAACAATATTTTTTAAATTGTCTTAAGTAGTGCAAAAAAAACAACAACCTTACTGGAACATCAATGACAACAATATTTTTAAGTTCGAAGGGAGCAAAGAAGGTGCCTCGGTGCAAAAAGTATAGAACTGGGCTTACTTCAATGTAGTTCCAAGCACTCTCGTTGGAGGAAGGAATGAGTTTTAAAAAGCCTTTATTAAACTGGCATGAGGAATTTTTGAAAAACCAGTCTAACGCCAATGCGTTTCGGCCACATCAGCCTTCATCAGGGCATGAATGACTGTCAACATGAGGTTATCTTTATAGGGAATTGATTATGCAAATGATCAATTTTCCAATAAACATGCACACGATGCCAGGAAAATTCCCACAAGGAAGTATGTAATGATGAGAAGAAATAACAAGAAAAAATAAATAAATAATATAATGATAAATAAAAATAACAATGACAAAAATATACAGACTATCCTGTGGAACACATACACAAGAATTGGTAGAAATGAAGTACAATATAAATATGAATCATAAGAACAAGCAATAAGGGTTGATTTAGTCCTGTTTCTGAGATAAAACGGTAGCTGATTGGGACTAGTAGTTGCCAGCAGCATAGCAGCAGCATGTGAGCTTTTCCTCTGTTTGCATGTCGGTTCTTTGAAAGGTTTCCTTGTTTGGGCCATTTCTTGTGTATTTTATGTCCTTGTTGTTTGAAGAGTGGTTCGCCGATATCTTTGCAGTTGTTTCATTGGTCAATTTTTTTTTAGCCAAGATAATATTCAACTCATTTCCTTTCTGTTTCTCCCTTCTTTTCAGATTGACCTCCTGCAACTTTCTTTTGACCATGCTGCGCACTTTGCTTCTCCTGTGTTTGTGCACTCTGGCCTCTGCGGTTCCCTGCATCAGACCAAACGAGCTCCACGGCCTTCACGAGACCTACTCCCGCAGCCTGATGCTGGCTCACGCAATACACCAGGATGTGCTAAACCTGCTGGCGCCATACGTGAGCCAGCACATATTCATGCTTTATTTAATTAAAACTGTGCATTATTTTATGTATGATTTTAAGTTTAATCAAAATATCAATGTCTTAAATACACTGTTATTCACCACATTTTTTAATTGTTCATTAGCCATACATCTTAATATTGTGGTTCAACGCACATTTAGTTTAATTGCAACAGAAAGTGACTGCACAGGCCCTTTATATGGTTAGTTCTGTGCCCATGCATTTACACTATTATACATGTTCTATGCTAAGACTGTGACATAGCACAGGTTAAGTGAAGGGCAGAAAATTAGAAAGGAAAATGAATGTCATGTAAAACATTGGAATTTTGTTGTATAGGAGGAGCAGCTTGGCATCAATGGTTCACAGGTGCCCAACCTATTCATGAGCGGTCTGCCGTCCTGTGCTGTCAACTACATTGACTGGCTTTCACTTGAGGTATCAGATAAGCCCTGGGCTGCGGGTCCTCTATTGTCCATGTGTGGCATCTTTACCACTGTCAGGCCCTCAGACTAATGTTTCATCCAAAAGACAGCGTCTCCCACAGCATGGCGTCCCCATCATTTGCGCTGGGGCATTGAGTGTTTGTTTTGGATAGAGGGAAGACCACCCCATGCTGGCTCAGAAACCTCACTTCTAGCTGCTACTTAGGCCCTGTTCAGACCTGTACTTTGTATCCAGATATATCCAAATTGTGTCTAGATTCAGTCGAGACAGATATCAGTTCACACCTGGCATCAGAATGCGTCTCCACATGCGTCTCGAGTGACCACTTGTGATCGGATCTCACATCCCCGCTCATTATGCAAATAAACACGTACATTTCCGTTTGTAAAGACCAAAATGTGTTGTTGTTTTTAACCGGCGGGAGGCAGCAATGCACAACCTGTGCCTAGTCTGCCGAAAATTTAAAGTTTGCAAAGACCTTCAAAAGCACTTTAATATGACGCCGTTGGCGTGCAAATGAGTACGTACTTCCGCTTACACAGAGGACGTCAGTTGACTAGGCGGTCCTTCAATGTGGGCCAGGACGTATTCGTGTACACACTGCTAAAAGAATATGGCCATATGCAACCCATACTACCTCCGAATGTGGTCTGAGTGATCGGATCTCAATGCGTCTTGGGTGCATTCACACCTGTAGTTAGAGCTGTCCACTTGTGATCGGATCACCCAAGACGCATTTTAATGCCAGGTCTGAACAGGGCCTTAGTTTCCCAGAAGTTCTGTGTCTCACCCATGTACTAACCAAGCCTAACTCTGCTTCCTGCTTACCTTCATATGTATGATGGGAACAGTGTGTGGATGCAATTCCGTGTGTGTGTGTGTGTGTGCGTGTACACATTTGCATGCAGGCATGCATGTGCATGTGTCTTTGTGTGGACACGTGTGTGAGAGAAGAAAGTCAGAGAACCGCAGGGAATTTTTACCCTCCCAGCAGCACTTTGCCTTCACCGTCTCCATCACCTCTGCCCACAGGATGCGGCTCGCCTGCAGCAGGACAGCGAGTACCTGCAGCTGTTCAACCGCCACATCGACGCCTGCTGTTCCTCGAAGCTCCAGCTGGGGGCAGAATACAGCCTGCCCCTGGAGCTGCTGCAGCTCAACATCCGCGACCTGCAGGTCCAGATCACCGAGCAGGTAAGACATGGCGCTCGGCTCAGTCACACACCGAGGACCTCGGGCCCATCTCACCCAGGTTAAAAACATGTCACTTGTTTCAGAGGAAGCTACTATGTCTTGTGCATTTGCCTTGCTGTGTCTTGGATGGTGAATTTAGAATAATGGTGTATACATCTGTGGAAATCATTGCAAGAAGTTCATGCTGGGCGGTTCTGTAGATATTCTCTTCTCCAGGGCCCGCCCTGTGGCATAAACACTCTATGCGGCTGTTTAGGGCCACAACCGCTGGGGGGGCCACACGATCCAATGTTAAGATAAATAACGTTATTTTCGTAATTACGTTATTCATCCCCTATCGCAGAACTAGCGGTATAAATTTTAAACGGAATGGCAACAGAACATTTCGTACCAATGTAATGTAATTTACCAAGCCCCCCCCTCCCCCACCTCGCTCGACAGAATCCAATCCAGTTGATTGGGCGCCTGCAGATGACTACTTATAGTAATCCACAATCAATAAAACCAATCCCGTATCACTACCACTGGGAAACATTTTATCTGGGTATGGAGTCATTCCAGTTGTTTTGTTGAAAAATATCAATGAATCTGACCCCCTCCACCCCTCAAAAAAGTAAAATACAACTTAGTATTTTTAATGGTCT
Source organism: Anguilla anguilla (assembly GCF_013347855.1). Classification (NCBI taxonomy): domain Eukaryota; kingdom Metazoa; phylum Chordata; class Actinopteri; order Anguilliformes; family Anguillidae; genus Anguilla; species Anguilla anguilla. The sequence continues at coordinate 27,315,155 of NC_049209.1, forward strand.
CTCTCTCTCTCTCTCTCTCTCTACTAATAATAGTGAACATTCTATAAACAAAAAACAGAACAAGAATACTAATGTTCAATCAACACAAGCATTTAAAGAAAAAAAGAAAAAATAAATAAATAATCCCTCTCTCTCTCACACAGCTGAAGTTACTGCAGCAGCCAGCAGTCTATACGGCAGCCTCACCTCCGGCCCCCCTGTGCAACCGCGAGTCGCTGTGGGTCAGCCGAATGCAGGGCTACATTGTGCTGAGGGGCCTGGAGAAGTGCGTGCAGAAGGTGGTGCGGGACTACACCCGGCTGCGCAGCCAGCAGCAGCAGCAGTGAGCACGCAGACGGACGCTTGCCAACGCTCGCGTCCCAGCTTCCCTTCCTCCTTCCTCCATCTGCCTTGTGCAACTGCGTCCGCTCCTGCAGAGGAAAGAGCAGGAAGTGAGACGTCACAGCATGCAGTTAGTTAACCCAGGAGGGCAAAGAGTGCCTTTGTGTCGTGTCATGTGCGTGAGAGAGTGTGTGGTGTGATTAAAAACCAATTGTCCGTCTATGCAGCTATATTTATAAACTGAAAAATAATAGCTATTTATTTATTTAGTTAGTTATTTATCAGGGTGAATACTGTGTCTATATTTTTGTACCTGAAAACACATTCATATTCATTAAAAGACTTCATATTATTTTGGCTTGTATTGGTCCATGTCTTTTTAAAATATTTTTTTTTATCATGGGAAGTGTTTCTACAGTATAGTGACCTTTCCACTTCAGCTCTGTGGAGCCTGTTTCACAGAACATTATGCATAAGTACTTCCAACAAATGGTGAACAAAACAAAGTTTATACTCTGCAATAAACAGCACACCAGCTATTATTAGTACATTCACAGTCAAGAAAACAGTGTTTTTGAATGTCTTCACAAGCTCCTTCTGATTGCCTTTTTCTCAGCAAAGACAGGCATACATGTATTACATTACCACAGGGCCAACTGCATACCAAAAAGTGCTATTTAATACTAAAATACCAAAACATGGCTACTACTACATAAATAAAATCCACTAAATACACCAATGTAAGGTCACTGGATGTTCCCATATGGAAACATGATATATTGAACTACAGGGGAAATACGTGCATTCAATATCTGCACATATATATTTTAAATGTATTTACGACACATTTTCACATCATATATTTATATACATTTCAAATATACTGTGAAAATATATTTAAATACTCAAAATGGGCTTCTCTTCCATATTTTCTTTTACATATACTAACAAATATTTAAATATAATAATATACTAATATTTTGAAATGTGTACACAGAGAGTGTTAATAACTCATATTTAAATACATGTGGTTTAATAATGTATTTCATACATATATTATATATTATTTGCCCAAAAACAATATATTTAAAGAGATTTTGAATTTCCCACCATATACAGTATTTCAAATTTATTTATTTTCTGTATGGGTTTAGTTTGTACAATAAAGTGTGAATTCTGCAATGAAATCTTCTTCTTGAGCAGCCTTGATTGTAATCTTGGAAAAGTTTGCGCACTCCAAGTTTCATACAAATACAAACATGTGCAGCACAGCCATAATCCAATAAGGTATTAGATATTAGATAGGTATTAAGCGTAATATATTGTCTTTGTGTTGCAAAAGGGAATGTGCATTGTGGAAGGCTCTCCAATGACCCAGCTAAACAATGGCACATGCCCCAGCAGTCTAGTGCCCCCTCCAAATTAAAGGCAGCTTCATTACTGTTGTTTTCGTACATCAAAAGGTTTTAGAGAGGAATATTTAAATGCGCACCCAAACGCAGGAAAAAATAAAAAGATGGGCTGAGCAAAAGTAAGTTGACCTGAAAAATAATTTTCTGTGTAGGGCTATTGAAGATGGGTTCCTAATTTGTTGACTCCAATATCTCCTAAATTAAAGGACTTCTCTGGTGGGAAGTCCATCTCAATACAATTAGTAGCTGTTGATACTTTCACCACCCACTACAGGCTCCAATAGAGTAGCTGTTTTCCATGCTAGTATAGAAGTATAATACAGATCATCTTAAAGTATGTATGCATGTGATGCATTTAGTACATTAGTACATGATGTATTTGGTGTGATCCTATTATTCAATTTATTGTAATATATTCAATATATTTTCATATTGAATGGGGTATATATGGTGGTCTGTACCTCATTATGTATGTTTAACCAGAAGTTTGTTTTTGTAAAGCATAAAATCAAAAATATCTTTGAAATTACAAATATTTTTGGCGAGGACTCCTGGAACTTCTTGAGTAACCGCAGACCCCAATTTGAGAACCCCTTCTGCAGAGTGTCTCAATCCTATCCTTGGACAGGAGAATTCATTTTGGAGTCACTGTCAATACAAAACGTGGGACCAACCAGAAGAGAGTGTAAGTTTGGGCAAAATTATAAAAGAAAGTTTGGATGAATCAGTGCTCCTGAAGGAATGAAAAGAAAGAAAGTGAAACCTGTAGTTTAGTATGACTGACAAGTAGTAGTGATACAGAAAAGAGAGAGGGCCAAAGAGGAAAAGAGAAAGCGGTAACGATTTTACTGTAACAGCAAGAGAACGCCTTAAGAAGCATGTGACAAATAAAAAATGGGAAGTGCTTTTTTTTTTTTTTTTGAATGCGTGTTCTCATAGAATCCCCTGAAACAAACGCAGTGAAACAATACTGTACGTACCCCATTCCGCATTGCTCTCTGGTCGTGGCTTCTCTTTCGGGGAAGAGCTGAGACGTGCGGATTAGCCGCCCCCGCTACGAAGGTGTTTCCCAACCGGCCTGAGGTTTACAGGCAACTCCTTTACTCCTTGACATTCAGGGGGCCCCCAGCAAAGAAACATGGAAAAGGAAGAGAAACTGAATCAGGCTAGTGTACAGCTCAGGCCAACTCAAAGTAAAAATGCTACGCAGGGACAGAAAAAACTTTTCGCATCTATCGAATATGCCTCTGCAATGAATGGCTGCCATTTTGAATACCAGGATATGAAGCTTGTACAGTGCCTTGTGCGAAGTTAGAAGATAATTACAAATGCATTGTTCCAATAGTATGATAATGGTGATAATGATGATTATCATGAAGATGATAATGGGAATAATGATGATGATTAGGATAATGGTGATGAAGGTGGTGATAATGATGGAGGGGTGGAGGAGGACCAAAATGCTTTTAGGAGCACAAGAGGTCTGCGATTGCAACACACCTTCTTGCTGTGAGGTGACAGCACCGCTATCTGTCTCACTTATTACCAGAGCTTAGAATTTCTAATCCAAAGACCTAAATTGAGGCAACTTAAAAAGTGCATTTTAATTTAGCCACTTACAGCAGTTTGCAGTTGGATAAATCATACATTGGGATGGCAGGTATTGGGATGGCAGGTATGCCATCCCGCCAAGTTACGCCTTGGTGGGGCGGCATTCCCCATACCTATAGAGGAAACATTGGGTATAGCATTGCTTTGCAATACAGATTATTTAATTTTGGTGAGGCAAGATAGCCTATATTGTTTGTAGTACAGTAACTTGGTGTCATTTTTATATCAATACTTTTAATGGCAGGCATAGATTTTGCCAGTTTGAATGAATGAGTTATAGACAGTGTATGTCTTGTATGTGTGAGTAACTTGGCATTTTTGTACGTTGAAAACGTGTTTTTTATGAGATGTTTTACTTTCAGCGCGTTCTTTTTCAGTTATGTTTCTTTCTTTCAAGACGTTAAACTTTTGGCACTGATCCACCTCCATAGCACTCACAGAAACTTTACCTGTGCAGTTCCACAGCGTTTTTATTTAAAGAAAGCAGTGCATGTTAATTGATCTTTGTATTCCTTGTTTTTTTGTGTTTCAAGGAAAATAGAAATAGCCAATGTAACCATTAGAGTGCCTGACAAATTTTGAAAAAGCAGAAGGTTGAGTGCTTATTTTGCAAACATAGCTATATATAAAAGTAGAAAGTGAAAGTTTTTTTCTGATATGCATTTGTTTATCCGTCTTTTGTCATGTGTTTGTATGTATTCTTTTGTATGTAATCTGTTCAATGATTATTTGCCCAAAATAATATGAATAGTCAACCTACTCAGCACAATCAACTGTAGTACTTTAGAACTTTGACAAGCTGTGCTTCTTTTGTAGGCAGGGGGAGTGCTTGTCTTTGTCTGCTTATGCCCAGACACATGTATGTGGGTGTGTGTCGGTACATGTATGCATGGGGCACACATACATAGGCACCCCCCTTTCACCACTCTGTTCTCTCTCTCTCTCTCCTTTCCACCCCTCACCAATATATTTCTCAAATATAGAGGTTAGTTATAGTTTATGTGGGATAAGGCTGTTTAAGATGACCTTTTTTAAGTTTAATGACTCCTGATGGGCCTCAAAAGAGCTGTAATTTAAAGTGTGTGAATGTTCGCTAACACTTATGGTGTGGGAGTAATGGCCTTTTAAATATGACCCTTTGTTATAGCGCCACCATCTTGCCGACATATGTGATTTGTAGTGTCTGAGTAGTGGGGAGCCATAGGAACCCACCTACCAAATTTGGTTGGTCTAGGACTTCTGTTTGCTGAACCTCCGACACTTTTAGCGGAGAAAAATAAGAATAATAATCCTAACAAATACGATAGGGTTCCACCAGCTTCGCTGCTTGGACCCCAAATAATCCTAACAGATACAATAGGGTTCCACCAGCTTCACTGCTTGGACCCCTAATAATAATAATAATTAGTGGGCTTGCTTCCGGCAAGTCCAATCTTGCTATCTTGCATATTTTTTTATTTTATTATCTGCACTTTCTGCCCGATTTTTCAAGCTCTAACTAGTCCTACAGTTTTTGCACTACATTCAAACTGCTTACACCAAAATGACCAGCTAGTTCCAGACACTGTTGCTTGTATTCAGATTTTTGAAATAGGCTATTCAACTTTTTTGTGGTTACTCCACAGAGAATCACTTAGGGCGTTTATTCAAACGCTGTAGAAGGACGCATGCGCAGGTGGTCACTCACGGCACGAGATTTTAAGCACAGCTTTATCTCGTCACATTACTTTAGCTAACCGTAAAGCTGGCAGTATACTCGGTAAGAAGAACTTCTGGATTGAGAACCACCGGCGAAGATGTCCACGAACACTGTTGTCGGTATAGCCTACTCAGTGAGAACACCCCACACTGTTCCGCTGGGATGTGAATAATTACGAGGCAGCTATTAACTGGGGCTGGAATCTCGCCCAGACCTCCGTCTCGCGGCTACGCCGTGGATGTATAAAGGGAAGAATTACGCGAGATCACAAAACAAAAAGTTCAAAGTGTTTAAAATGCCTTTAGTTTTTATCTAGCTATGCAAAAGAAAAAAAAAGGCGAAGGAGATGGTAAGTTCGCGCTGTAAATCAGAGTAGGACTGAGAATGGAGAGCTTTGTCTGTAGGCTACATTCGGCAAATGCGGAGTTTAGACAAGGGGGTCCGCTTCTCTTATTTCCGAAAGTGTGCTATGCGTTTTGATGACTTGCTGAAATGAGTAGCACCGTTCATCAAACATGCGAAAACTCACAGAAAGCCCATCCAAACACAGAGGTCATGTGATAATATTAGTCCCGTGGGAATCGGCATCTCGGTGATTTGGGGTCGTATTTTACGGTTAAGTAGGCAGTATACTTCGTACGAAGTAGAACTTTTTGAGCAAAACGAAGCAATCAGAACAACGGACGAACAAAAAGACGCGGTGTTGTGTTTTCGTACGGTGCAGTGTGCGACGGCCACAATGGAGAACTTTTCGAAAAGTTCTTTCTTGTTCTCCGACCTCCCCCTCTCAGCTATTGGTCCAAATATCACATAGTTGGTTACGTCACGATTGAGAGTTCAGAGGGCTGAATTCACATGCTAATGTACGGTGAGTCAACGCCAATCTCTCTTCTGTGGAGATGGGAATTCTGTGAGCTCCCGCATGTTTGATGAATGGTGGTACTCGTTTCAGCAAGTCATCAAAACGCCTAGCACACATTCGGAAATAAGAGAAAGTGGACCCCTCGTCTAAACTCGCATTTGCCGAATGTACAGGCAAAACTCTCCATTCTCCGTCCTACTCTGATTTAGAGGGCGAACGTACCATCTTCTTCGCCTTTTTTCTTCGTTTGCATAGCTAGATAAACTACAGCCACTTTAAACTTTTTGTTTTGTGTTGTGATCTCGCGTAGCCCTTCTCTTTATACATCCACGGCGTAGCCGCGAGACTGAGGTCTGGTTGAGATTCCAGTTAATAGATGCCTCGTAATTATTCACGGTAACGTTGTTTGGGAGAATTAGAGCATGAGACGTGTTAACATGTCTCATGCTCTCACATCGTGAGCTAGTAATTCTCCCAAAATTCGCCAACGTTACCGTTTACCTAAACACATAATACACCTTGTAAAAACGATAGAAACACTTCAAAACACACCTCATTGGCTGCTAATACAGAAGGGAGGATGGTGTGGCTTGAAATCTTCGTGTTTGCTAAGACAACGAATGTGTATGTGATTTACTTGCCATTTTCATGTTGTAATATTTATGTGAAGCATTTCATATTTCATTCTTATATTTCACATTTCATGTATAGGCTAATGTTTAGGCCTACATGAAAGAGTCTATGGCGAATTTAATTTAAAGTCAAGAGTAATCTGTAAGAAATGACTAAGAATACAAAGTGCATTGCAAGATGTTTATTTTGTGTTTTATTTTCTTTAAGTTCTCACGGCATGGTGATTCTGGATGAATCCATGATTGGTGCAATCGGAATAAACTGCCAGTTGAATTAAAGAACCCCTGCTTGTGATTACTGGAGGGAGCTACATATACAGAACAATGAAACGCTTATTTGCAAGTGGATTTCCAATGACAACACGTTGAACATTATGATGTGCTTGCTGCCCCAGTCCATTTGACCCGTACTGCTGTCAGTTGTTGACATTCACTGATATTTACCTCTCGTACTTGCTGCCTGATTCTGTCGTATCTGAAAGTCATAAAGATTACATTAGGATGTGATTACTCGTGACTACCATAGAAGTTAAGAACATAATATAAACAAAAAAGCAATGCAGTACAGTAGCAAGCAACTCGTTGGTTAGCCAAGAGATATGTCGACAAAGCTGGTCACACTAATCCTCTAATGAGGTAATTTTTACCTTCATTTTTTAAAAACCATATTCATGTAACTACACTCACATACAATATATGTAATATATAGTATATTAATGCATATATTGTTTACTAATTACCATAAATCGCTGTTCTCTCTATTGCTGTTATCTTTCTTATTGAAAACGATTGCCCGCCACGATTTGTTTGGAACTATCTGAAGCCTACATGAAACACGTGACCGTCCAGCGTTTTGACCCTCTTTTGACGCGACTCTCTCTTTCTATGGCTCTGGGTAATACTAGTCCCGTGCGAATAGGCCTTTGCAAGTTTTATGTTGCAAACTGTTGTAATAATATAAAAAAAGAGAGTTACCAGATCCATAAAAATATTTGAATGGCTTCTATGGTGATACCAGCCCAATATCAGCTGGTATTAAGGCATCATTTTTCCCAAATACTAATTTAATCTTAAAGTTACAATCTCGAAGATTTCCGTTTCGTTCTCTTTGGCGGTACCAATGGCGAAAAGCAGTAATTGCAGGTGTGTTTTTGGACCTCACTTCCCAGAGATCCAACCGGGTCCAACCAGTGTCGCCTGTGTGACGTCAGTCAGTTGGCACCTGGGCCACGCGAACTATAACAGTTACTATTTACTGAATAAAAAATGGTTGTTATAAAAGTAACGTTGTTGTTGCGTGATATTTTTGAAACAACTGCCTTGCAAAATGTTACCCTTGGTGTTTCTGGTTTTGCTAGCTAAACTGTTCGAGGATAAAGCTGAGCTGGGTGTTAAATTAGCAATCAGAACAAGAAGAATAAAACAAAAACAAAGGAGATTATCAAAAAAAAGGGCATCCGGGCTGAAGGAACATATGAGGAAGCGTAATAAAATAAAAGAATACGGCAGTATACGTTACTGTTATTTAGTCTTCTCCGGCTTGACATCTTTACACAGAAATCAGACCCGGCTCTGCTCCACCTATACCTCGGCTTTATTCCGATCATTAAACTTGATGGCAATGTAAATAACAGTATCGTTAAGGCGAGTTCGGATCAATGATTCGCAACCAGACGAAACGGTTTTAGAATGTTGCAGAGAAAATTGCAGCGGTGTGAACTGGTTAGCTGCAGAGCGTCTTAAGCCGTTGCCCGGGGTCTCAAAAGACCCACCTTGTCAAATAGCTAAGTGCAGTTTTAGAACGTTTACAATCAGACGTCTTGGAATTTTGCAAGTTGCATCCAGTCTCTTTGCGAATCATTGATCTGAACTGACCTTTAGTTAGCTACATTGCAACGTTGCAACAAGGCAGCATTGCATTCGAGAGACGTTTTGCGAGGTCGGTACCAGTCGGTAGCATTAGCTAGCGTTTTTTCTAATTGTTAGCTGACATTAAATTGTGTTAATTACATTAGCTAGCTAGCTAACGCAACGTTACCTGATATGAGAGATGGATACTGTGCGCAACGTTGTATAAACTAATGTTGCCTTTCTTGACATGGTCCGGTAGCTAGCGTTAGCTGTGCAAATAGTTAGGCTACGTAATTTAGTAACGTTACATTGTCACCAAATGTAATACGAAATCTACATCAACAAATAATATGATTAATAATAATTATTGTAACGCCAGCAGGCACCAGAAAAAAACAGTACACCGCTCACACACAAGTGTGTTGAAGAGCGAGCCTGTTGCGTTAGCTTCGCCTACGCTCTCTGGCGGACCAACCACTGATGGGTGATGGAAAACGCGTCACTAACCATGCGCCGCTTGTGATTTTTTCCCGGAAATGTCACCACAGACACCCAGTTCTTTAATCATAAATTATATTAATAATATAAATTAATATAATAATAGGCTCAATCACCATTGTGTTACCCAATTCGGCGATAGATAGTGACTTAACAGACATTTATTTTAATGAAAATCTTCGAGATTATTACTTTAACAATAGTTTAAAAACTTGCAATCAAGGGGTGGCATAAGTCAACCTTACTCATGCAAGATAAGCACATTCCAGGCTATAGTTAAAAATAGGTACTGTAGCTTTTTACCATAATCTACACCATGTTTCACTCTTGTAAACAGGTCCACACTTGTGTCACGGCAATACCAGTTCAAAAGCTGTTCCCATCACACTCCCCTTAAATTAGGTCTGCTCACACTTTAAAGTCAATATAAGTTAACTGTTCACACTTCAAACCCCATTATGGCTACACCACCCATAATCACTAGTCCCACAACACTCTAAATTACACTTTCAGTTGAAACTTTCCCCCACCTAGCAAGTACTCCCTTACACAATTCATTAAAATATAGGCAAACACATATACATAAAACAAACACACATGCGTTAATGAAAAGTTTAAAAGGTCCGGACTTCCCTCATTCGGTGGCTGTCGAGACCCCCCCGTGTCGTTCCGCTGTCAGTCACATGTCTCTCCAGGCCCACCGGCGTCCCGGTGGTGCCGACTGGAAAAAATAGCGTCCGAGAAAAAGAATGCGCGTCCCACGCCGTCGGCGTCCCTCGCTGCCTCCGCTGCACTGCCGCTTCCCGACACTTAAATGAATCTGACCGGTGGGCTATATTTTAAATACACTCGCTTGGTTTCCAAAGTTCATGTAACCTGCAGGATTAATCGCTTCACTTGCGGTTATACCATTCGGAAACCAGTCTCGTTCACAAGCCCACCTCCTGTCTCTCTCCTCTCGGCACCTCTTCTTTGTCTCCCTTATAGAGACCAAAACCAGGTGCCGGCAATCAACTAATCAATCAGTCCAATGTCTCAACGCAGCGTAGTGAAGCAGATGTGCGTTCACTACAATACGAACCAGATCCAAGATGGTCCGCTGAAACTGCTGTTACAAAAAAGGGTCAGGGTTGTAATAAAACATTATAGTATGGTACACATAAAATATCCCATAATAGTAAAATACACGTAGCCTATAAAAATATAATCCTAATAAAACCAGCAAAATCTATAGACATTTCATATAAAATGAGAAGAATCAGTTGACAGTTTGAGATCGTATTTAGGCCTACGTGTAATTCGCGCAAACCGTTTGCTTAATACTCAGAACATTGAAGGCTCTGTGAGTTGCTGTTGACTTAAGGTGATGTCCAGGTCTAAAGGTGTGGCCATTGGTAACTACAGTGAAGCAGTACCCTGCTGAAAATGTCCAGGGGTGGGAGCTGAAGTGGTGTTGAGGGGGCAAAAATGATGGGTTTCATTTTTCATTGAGGTCTTACTGGTGTAGAAACAAAACAAATAGCCTAGTCAGAGTCGCAAAAAATGTGCATCTCCACTTTTGGTCATTTTCAAAGTTCAATCCCAGCTCTGTCTACTGTGACTCAACCAATGAATTGCTATTTTGGTATTTGGAGAAATAGACAGCAGCGTTAGCTGAGAATTTCATTACTTGGACACAAGAGTTGTTGTTCGCTGTTTTTTTTTTTTTCTCTCCAAAAAACGATGTCAGCTAGGTCTATCAGCAAACATATGGCTTAGTTATGCCCAGAAGTCCTCAATAATAATAGTATTCTCCAAGAAATTACGAGACATCGTTGACAACGTTTTCGTCAGGTTCAGCGTCTGAGTAGCCTACCACAGAGTGAATGCGTAAGTGAATGCGATGATGAGAAAACTTTCGGTTACTCTGACCTATAAAACACTATTCCAAAAGAAAAAATAGACATGTTATACATCGTTAGAAAGCTTATACTCTCACCTACTGAATCAATGAAGTGTCAATCAAGCCAGACTATACTAAAAAGGGCAACAACGCCGTAAACAACAGGTGTGATATTACGCAAATCTATTTTGCAAGGTACCCAGGCGTCACAAATGCACGTATATTTCACAAACAGATTGTCCAAGACAATATATGACCACTCAGACTCAAAAGGGACATCTGTACGCGTAAAACCAATGGCAATGTTGTATATTTATTCAATATTTATTTCCAGATATTGATTGTAGAATGACATGGTACCCATTCTTCTTAATGTAAAACTTGACTGCGCTCTTATTGTTACGTCACTTCTGGTTTTGGCGGGATTTTTTTGCAGATGCGGAAGTAAAATTCTCTCACAAAAACGAGTCCAGAAGTCACTGTAGTGTATATATAAGTATATATTTTTAATGAAAATCTAGTTCCTACATCATAAATGGGACGGAGTGTAGCACAGTGGGTAAGGAACTGGACTTGTAACCGAAAGGTCGCAGGTTCGATTCCCGGGTAGGACACTTCCGTTGTACCCTTGAGCAAGGTACTTAACCGAAATTCAGTATATATGCTTCAGTATATATCCAGCTGTATAAATGGATACAATGTAAAATGCTATGTAAAAGTTGTATAAATCGTTCTGGATAAGAGCGTCTGCTAAATGCCTGTAATGTAATGTAATTTCCTTTAGCCTACTTAACCAAATAATTAGTTGGCAGAAAGCATAATCAGCTTGCTATATTTGGTAGTCCAGTAGCCTATGCTAAAACAGTTCGAAACTTCGGCTACCAAGCCATTTGACTAGCCAGCTAACCCTAACCGGCAAATATTCAATTTTTCAAATTTGTCAGTCGTGTACATTCCTTAAATGTCTACCTGGGCCATGCTTCACGCATGTGACAAAGCTACTATAATCACGATTTTGGAATAAACACTGCAAAAATTTCAGTTTCACGAAGCGAATTAAGAGTCTTAAGGTTTAGTTGCTGGATAACATAAAACACACAATGAAATCACACACACAGAATTTAACGAAATTAACCATCTTTGTAAGATTGGCATTTAGAAAGGAACATGTTTTTAGCATTTAAGAGACCGACAAGAGCATTTAAGACAGTGGTTCTCAGAATCGGTCCTGGGGGCTCCTTGCGTATATTGGCTTTTCTCCATTGGTTTTGATGATCTACAAGAAAAAAAAATAGCGTGAGCTAACCACGGATAGCCTACCTAGCTCACTGGCAAGCTGATATGCTAGCTAAGCATATTCGTTTTGCTGAGAAACATAAATTGAAGATAACTGAACATAATTGTATTATTAATGTCATACATATAATGTGATTACATGACACAGTACAGTCACAGATGGAAATTAAACTCTGTAAAAATTTGATAATATATTTTAAAACATAACGCCAGACAGTCAGCTCGCTAAATGCCTGTAATGTAATGTAATTTCCTTTAGCCTACTTAACCAAATAATTAGTTGGCAGAAAGCATAATCAGCTTGCTATATTTGGTAGTCCAGTAGCCTATGCTAAAACAGTTCGAAACTTCGGCTACCAAGCCATTTGACTAGCCAGCTAACCCTAACCGGCAAATATTCAATTTTTCAAATTTGTCAGTCGTGTACATTCCTTAAATGTCTACCTGGGCCATGCTTCACGCATGTGACAAAGCTACTATAATCACGATTTTGGAATAAACACTGCAAAAATTTCAGTTTCACGAAGCGAATTAAGAGTCTTAAGGTTTAGTTGCTGGATAACATAAAACACACAATGAAATCACACACACAGAATTTAACGAAATTAACCATCTTTGTAAGATTGGCATTTAGAAAGGAACATGTTTTTAGCATTTAAGAGACCGACAAGAGCATTTAAGACAGTGGTTCTCAGAATCGGTCCTGGGGGCTCCTTGCGTATATTGGCTTTTCTCCATTGGTTTTGATGATCTACAAGAAAAAAAAATAGCGTGAGCTAACCACGGATAGCCTACCTAGCTCACTGGCAAGCTGATATGCTAGCTAAGCATATTCGTTTTGCTGAGAAACATAAATTGAAGATAACTGAACATAATTGTATTATTAATGTCATACATATAATGTGATTACATGACACAGTACAGTCACAGATGGAAATTAAACTCTGTAAAAATTTGATAATATATTTTAAAACATAACGCCAGACAGTCAGCTCGCCTCAAGTTCGTTCAGGTTGATTGGTTTTTCCCAGAGACTGTAAAAAAAAAAAAAAATGGCTATGGACTGGGTGGTTTGCCAATTATGATGACAACTTGTTATATGTTATGATTCCATGCAATTATGATTATGCATATGTAGTGTGTGTATCTCTGCTAGTTCGGCGGGGGTGATTTTGCCTTAATATGATTGGTAACCCATTGGTCTTTGGAGTCTTTGGGCGAGTGGGTGGCCCTGGTTGAAATCTCATCTCAGGCAGAACTAACTCGTTACATGTACATGTATTTAGCCGACTCAGACAGATACATGTGTAGATAGTGTAGCTAACCATGAGCATAATGGTTCTAAACGTTGCATTACATTACATTACAGGCATTTGGCAGATGATTTTATCCAGAGCGACGTACAACAAAGTGTATAACCAAAACCAGGAACAAGCATGTTGAAAACTCTAGAGGGAAGTACAGTTCCAATGCAGGGAACGACCGCATAGTTTAACTTGGACCCTGTAGGTTAATCTGATTAACACAACAAAAAACAGCAACAAAGCAGTCTATGCAAATAAAACAAGCAATAGTTATTGCACTAGTGCCTACTCAACTAAGTCAACTAAGATAAACAGCTTACCTAGCTACAACCCTAAGATTACATCGTAAAATTAGAGACTACATGGAGGTATGGAGGGATGGGGAGAGGTGTAGCCTGAAGAGGTGTCTTCAGTCGTCATTTGAAGGTGGTCAGGGTCTCAGCTGTTCTGACTTCCACGGGAAGGTCATTCCACCATCATGGAGCCAAGACAGACAGGAGACATGACTGGGAAGTTCAAGTGCGAAGAGGGGAGGGGCCAGGCGTCTTGAGGTAGCGGAACGGAGGGGTCTGGCTGGCATGTAGGGTTTGAAGATCTTGTGGAGGTATGCTGGGGCTGATCCCTTGACTGCCTGGTATGCTAGGACCAATGTTTTAAATTTGATGTGAGCCATAACGAGCAGCTAGTGGAGGGTAGTGAGCAGGGGGGTGACGTGGGAGTGTCTGGGAAGGTTGACGAGCTGCAGCATTCTGGATGAGTTGCAGGGGTCTGATGGCAGATGCCAGAACGCCAGCCAGAAGAGAGTGGCAGTAGTCCAGGTGGGACAGTACCATTGCTTGGATCAGCAGCTGGGTTGAATAGGTGGTGAGAAAGGGGCGAATTCTCCGGATGCTGTACAGGAAGAATCTGCACGCCCGGCTTACCACTGCGATGTTCTTGGAGAGAGACAGCCTGTTGTCCATCACCACTCTGAGATTCTTGGCACAGGGTGATGACGTCACTAAGGTGTCCCCTAGGGAAATGGAAAAATCAAGGAGGGGAGAGGTTAGAGCAGGAATGATCGGAGAGATAGGACTCAATCCAGTCAAGGGCTGTGTCGCAGATCCCTGTTGCTGCCAGGGAGGACAGGAGGATGGAGTGCTCCACAGTGTCGAAAGCAGCTGAGAGATCTATCAGAATCAGGACAGAGGAGAGGGAGGCTGCTCGTGCGGCATGAAGTGACTCACTGACAGCGAGGAGTGCAGTCTCTGTCTAGTGGCCAGGCCTGAAGCCGGACTGGTGGGGGTCGAGCAGGTTATTCTGAGAGAAGAAAGCAGAGAGTTGGTTAGATGCAGCTCGTTCAAGTGTTTTGGATAGAAAAGGAAGGAGAGATACCGGTCAGTAGTTCTGGATGACGGACGGGTCTAGTGTGGGGTTCTTCAGCAGCGAGGTGATGTGGGCCCTCTTGAAGGATGAGGGGAAACATCTGGAAGACAGGGAGGAGTTCACAAGGGAGGTGACAAATGGGAGGATATTTGGTGTGATTGCCTGGAGGAGAAATGAGGGGATAGGGTCGAGAGCACAGGTGGTAGGGCGGTGGGAGAGCAAGAGCTGGGAAACATCAAAATTTGGTGCGTTCATTATAAAATGCACAATTGTGATAAAAATTACTACTAATTAAATATTTAATTATACATATATACACACACATATATATACAGTTAAGTCCAAAATTATTCATCATACCCATACCAGATTTTGAGTTATAGTGAATTTTTATTTGACGAATAGTTTTCTTCTGGCTGGAAATGACATAGGAAGGTGACAAAAGATGGTAAGACGTTGCGTTAGAGATATTAATTGACAATATTACCTATTTTTATGTTTTTTTTTAACATTTTGACAAAACATTCCATGTCCAAAATTATTCATACCCTTTCTCAGTAATCAATGGCAAAGGATTTATTTGCCATCACAGCAGTCAAACGGTTCTTATAATTGCCAACAAGCTTTTTGTACGTCTCCACTGGGATTTTGGACCACTCCTCTTTTGCGAAGATCTCCAGGTCCTTGAGGTTGGAAGGCTTCCTTGCCATCACTCTGGTCTTTAGTTCCCTCTACAGATTCCCGATGGGATTCAGGTCTGAACTCTGGCTGGGTCACTCCAAAATGTTGATATTGTTTTCTGTTAACCATTTCTTGACCACTTTGGCTGTATGTTTCGGATCATTGTCTTGTTGGAAGGTCCAGTGCAGGGGTAACTTTTGACTTCCTTCCACGCCCTTTGAGATTTTTCACAGTGTGGAACTCCTTGTACTTTTTGATGATGCTTTGCCCTGTGGCCACTGGCACTTGAAAACATTCGGATATGGCTTTGTAGCCTTTCCCCTTCTTGTGAGCAGCCACAAGGTGCAACCGGAGGTCCTCACTAAGCTCTTTGGTTTTAGCCAAGACTTGCAATTGACTAGAAACTGACTAGACAACAACTGCATCAGCTGTTCTCAATTTATAGTTGATTAGAATGCTCTAGAACATGGTAGAAATGACCAAGACCATTTGGAATGGTATAGAACAGGGGTCCTCAATCTTATCCAGAAAGGGCCAGGGTGGGTGCAGGTTTTTGTTCCAACCAAGCAGCTACACAGCTGATCCTACTAATCAAGGCCCTTAGCAAAGACTATCGTGGTTGATTAGTAGAATCAGGTGTGTAACTGCTTAGTTGGAACGAAAGCCTGCACCCACACCGGCCCTTTCTGGGTAAGATTGAGGACCCCTGGTATAGAAGCTTGCATTTCCTCAAAAAATTTGTGACAATTTCAAGGGGTATGAATAATGGCATGGCATTTTTTGTAAAAATGTTAAAAAAAAACATAGAAATAGGTAACATTTTTCATTAATATCTCTAACACAATGTCTTACCGTCTTTTGTTACCTTATGTCATTTCCAGCCAGAAGAAACCTATTCATCAAATAACAATTCACTGTAACTCAAAATTTGGCATGGGTATGAATAATTTCTGTATATGTATATATACTTTACTGCTAAATAAATATTTAATAACTTTTGAAATATTTCCATTAAAACAAACTTCAATGATAAAACAGATACAGTATGTAGTTGAAAAACAAATATTTATCTTAAATCAGGGACTTTTAGATTAAATATTTAAGTTAAATCTACATATTAATTAAACACTTTGCCACATTTAGAAATTTGCTATGGGAATGTGAAAATGTTCCTTTTCAGACTCACAAACGGGACCCCATAGTGCAGTCAAACAATATAGCCACAATATACCAATGAATTTGGCAATGAAGGCTCCAAAAAGGAAGAGTGGCCATATATCTGCAACTATTTTCTCTTTTGGCATCAAAGCCAGTACACATGCATTCCATGAGGCTTGGGGGTTGGGGGGGTGGGGGGGTAGGCTAATGGTAATGGGCCCAAATTGGGCAACCAACAGAATTTGTAGCATGGAGGGACTGTATTGCTTGGCCCCTTCATCATCATTATTATTATTATTATTATTATTATTATTAGTATTATCCATCCATCCATCCATCCATTATCTATACCCACTTATTCTGGTCAGGGTCATGGGGGGTGCTGGAGCCTATCCCAGCACGCATTGGGCAAGAGGCAGGAATATACCCAGGACCGGTCACTAATGTATTGCAGGGCACATTATTATTATTGTTGTTGTTGTTGTTGTTATCTTGCATTCTGTACGCTTTATTGCTCGCTAACATGGCATACTCCAAAAGTAGGTTGGAGCCATGGCCAGGGCCACCCCTCCCCCCCTTGTGCCAAAGCAAAAGCTCCCAAAAGGTCCCCAAAACATATGTGGACCTGTGTATGAGAGAGATAAAAAGAAAGAGAGAAAAGAATGAGAAGTACTATGCAACATTGATCTCTGTAAACAGCAGAGAAGAGCTTCCGGAATTCAATGAAGTGCCAGTTCAGGTGGAAGCCACCAGAATTTCAGTAGAGCAGCATTAATGTGGATGACAGTTTTACAAAATAAAAAAACCTCAGCATAAATATAAGCTTTCTGTTCAGTACCCATCAGCATGTCATACTACTGAATACAGAGCCCAACAATTATGTATTAAACCAATCTCACTGTACGTAACTGCCTTTACATCATGCCAAAGAATGAGCAAAAAAAGAAAACATTACGTTGCACCATAATTCTTACAATAGATTGGCAAAACACTGAACTGAAACTATATCAGAACTATATTACAATTAATTTAACCATTTGATGATAAGAATAATGTTTTATATGTAAGATCATAACACATTCACATTTTATATTGTGTGTCACAGTCCTGTGCAATATAGAGAGCAACGGGTAATATGATTTTCTCAAAGACCACCTGATGTTTCTAAACAGAAGCTTCTGTCATAGATTTTTGACCCATCTAGTCATCCTACATTGACACTTTTGCTTCATTTTTTTTTCTTTGTCGCTGTTTCTGTGATGCAACCAAGAGTAGTGCGTCAGCCAGGGAATCCTAGGATGTGGTCTAGGTTTCTTCTGGTGAGTTCCCTGAGGTCAGGACTTCTAGAACTGGGGTGAGTGTAAGAGTACAGTGAGTCACTGCAGTTATTTTTATATAAGGAAGAACACAAGACCACAACACATCTTTTTTCAGTTTAAAAAAAAAATGTTCATGGCTTGCTCTTGGTGTTTTTAACTGCTGACAAAATTTTAAAAATAAAATTTATAAATCTAGTTAGCATCATAATCCTTTACAAGACTGTTATAACCACATACAGGTACCTCACTTTAATATTTATTTATTTGGGACAGCTTACAACACATAGTGCAAAAATCAGTGTTTTGATTTGTTTGTTAGTGTTTAATGGCCATCTGCTTCCCCTTGATGAACTGAAATAGGAAAGCAAACATAGAATACACAAGTTTCAGAAATTAGTTTCAAAATGTAACCAATAATTCTGGTATTTAAAGATTCACCCCAGTGAAAATTCAGTGTGTGTGTTTAAATGGACTGCATTTATATAGCGCTTTTATCCAAAGCGCTTTTACAATTGATGCCTCTCATTCGCCAGAGCAGTTAGGGGTTAGGTGTCTTGCTCAAGCAACCCTCCGACTGCCAGACAATCGGTCTTACCTCCGGAGCTATGTCGCCCCCTATGTCGCTGAACGTGGTATAGGTAGCATGAAACCCGAAAAGAAGAAATACAAATAGCTGTACACATTTTTTAAACATTTTGAAATTTTTCAGAACTTTTGTTGGTACAATTACTGAAATGTCTGAGGGCAGTTAAAATAAAAAATCAGATGAGATGATGGGAGAGTGCCCTGATTGGTGACAATTTTTCACCAAGTGATTTCGGCAATTCCCCTCAAGACAAGAAGTGCCTAAATTTACATACAAAGTATTTGCCCACAAAAAAAGCAGACCCAAGAAAAGTAAGCTACAACTCAAGTCAACACGTGCTTGCAACTGTAATGGGTAAAATAGGGGAACTTCCAGTGGTTGCCTCATGAGTTTTACTACAGACTGAATCTGGCTTGAAGAAAAAACTCCGAAACCACATAAAAATGAAACCGAAAAAAGAGAATATAGTTATGCTATATAGGATAAAGAAGCAACATGTTGTTTGCCATCAGTCCCAAGAGACAGAGATACAGGAGGAACACTGCTGTGAATCCACACAAAGGTATGCCAAGATTTTCTGTCTCTTCAGACAGTGCATGAAAGTACACTGGTAAACTCTTACAATTTACTTTAAAAATGTATGGTAGCTTAATGGTAGAATAAACATAATGATTAAAAACACAATACTAATAACAACAACAACAACAACAACAACAAGGAATTCTGCAGTTTAGAATAGTAAATTCTGTAATTACAGGCACTATGTACTGAAGTTTGTGTCAATGTCAATGTATCATAAAAAATGCAGAACAACTAGCACAGCATGTGTTTAAACCTTGCTTGTTGTCATTATCAATCTTCATGGTGTAAAAAAATCATGGCCAAAAAAAAAGTGTTTACCTCTTATTTGGTATGTAAATCAATGTCAAAGATGACTATGACATAGCTTGGAACAGTCTCAATTCTTCTAATTATTATCTACATTTTGTGCACTTATTTTTTATTTATCATTTTTATTTCTTAATTTTTTAAATGTATTTGACCCTCTTATGAGGCATGGTACTCCTCAAATAGGGACGTTAACACTGGCCTTGTCTATACACTCTCTAACAGGATGACTACTGGTTGGTCGGTGTTGTGTCTGCTGCTCCTACTGCCCCTATGCTGCCCTGCCTCGCCCCACCAAAGGGGGGTGCTAAATTTTTCACAGTCTCTGCGTCTCACCCAGAAGATTCGTGCCTGTGTCCAAGGCTTGCTGCCACAATATGTAAGGGTCCTCATCAGACACTGCAAAGACCATCATTAGCCAGCATAATTAGCCACTCATCCGTTCAGGCATTTATTCACACACAGGCAAACACACACACACACACACACACACACACACACGCATGCATATACATGCATTCGTACGTACACACACACACACACACACACACACACACACACATACACATCCCATGAGTGGACAAAAGTGGACTTAAAATGATCAAATTCTTAAAAACCTGAAATCCTTTGTGTACTTCTGTACCAGAAAGAACAGCAGTTTGGTGACCGGTTGTATGAGGATCATACAGTGCTGAAGATTCTGCCCTCCTCCTTAGACATGAAATACTCTCAGTGGATCAGCATGCAGGTAAGAACAGAAAGTCATCACCAAAGTAACTAATGCTACAAGTGTGTAGCGTATTTGTGTGTTGGAGTTAAGGTAGTGTATTAGGCTAAAAATCTATTAAAACAGGAAGCCTTACTATTCGCTAAAGTCATTGTTTGTGTGTGTGCATATATCGGTTTCTACAGGACTGGGAACGCCTGAGCACAGCACCTAAATACCTGCACACATTCTGGGTTCATCTTGAAATAAGGAGACAACAAATGAAAAAATTCTGGAAGAATCGCGCAGGAGAGAATAAGGCTAAACATCTAATTCAGGCTATGTCTAGAATTCAAGAACACCTCCAAGATCTTATTGGAAAAGTCACCTCACAGGTAACTATATACACCCTAAATTATACTGTGTTTAACTCATTACTAAAGCTCAAATCTGGCAACTATATGCTACTTGTTTTAAAAATAAATGGATTTATTTTACTTTGGGTTAAAACAGAGGGGTGTAGATCTAAGTAATTCATAATACCATTTTACTAGTGAAGGAAACATTTGAAATAGCTTCAGCTCAACTA
This sequence comes from Anguilla anguilla, assembly GCF_013347855.1. Lineage (NCBI taxonomy): Eukaryota > Metazoa > Chordata > Actinopteri > Anguilliformes > Anguillidae > Anguilla > Anguilla anguilla. The sequence continues at coordinate 27,335,815 of NC_049209.1, forward strand.
AAAGCTGCGTATGGATCCTTTCTGACTGTAGATACCAAAGTGCTACTAACGAAATTTGATGAGATGTGCGTTACGCTAACTGCTTACTCTCTTTGTCTTACTGATCATATTCCATGCTCTTGAGGCATCTTGCCTTAGCTAGTTAAATTGTTCTTAAATTTCTTAGCATCTCCTTTTCTCAGCCTCACTGTTTCTACACATGCTACCATTTCCCCCCTCTTTAAATAGCTCTCATTTGTTTTGTAACAAACAGGTTAGTGTTTTAGCGTCAATCATTGTGGGTGAAATTTGGAACGGCAAATAAAATCTCCCTCTTGTCTTTGTAGCTGGGGAGCCTGAATGGTGCATCCTTCCCACAAGCATCTCCCAGCCCCACGCCCCAGGTACTGACCCCTCCTACCTACCTGCTTCGCACGCAGGACCTCTGGGTCAGCTGGAAGGGGGGTTACATCGTTTTGCGGGACCTGGAGCACTACCTGGGAAAGCTAGCTCGAGACTTCATCTTTCTGAAGGCCAAGCACAGGGGTAGCCCTGCTGGCCGAATACACAGCCATACCAAGTGAATACCTGGAGAAATAGTCAAAAACATGTTACACCTCAACAAAGAAACACCCACACAAATGCACACCTTGCATGCACCCACAAGCATGCGCTCACACACACGCGCATGAGCGTATGCACACAAACACACATGTACATCACACAGACAGATAAACCAGTGCTGCTTTTTCAATACTACTGACGTTTTGACATGTATATAATAACTTACCAGATAATGTAATAACATCATATTACCAGGTGATTATTACATTATTAGGTGGGTAACACATTTTTAGAGCAAGGAAATAACTTTCCAAATCCAGTCATTATTTATCCTTGTATTCATTATGAATTCACTTTAGGTGTCACGTGCACAAGCACACACACTTCTTCTTTCCACTTTTCTTTCCTTTGTAACGAAAGATTTTATAGTATTTGAGTATCTGAGATATATTCACAAAAATGATTGCAGTGTGTAAGTATCCAGTAGGAGTAAAAACACATACTTGTAAATGATCATTAAAATGTTCATGCCATGCTAACAGTCAAAGCTATACCTACGATAGCTTTATCCAGCATGGAGTGATTTACAACTTTCTGGAAAACTTCAGGCTACGTCACCACACACCTTCCATTTTTGGCATCTAATTAGAAACTTTCCAGAAGACACCTCATAAGAAAAGAAAAATAGCCCTAATGAGTTGGCTAAAAACATGTTCCTGTCTGGCGTTTTCAAAAAAAGAAAAACACTACAAACTGTTGAAGTTGAAGTGTCATAAAAATAATGGGTTTCTGTTGTTCATAATCTGTTGTTTCAAAGTCTTTCCTATTGTGAGATTTTCCTTCTTACATTCAAAATTCATGTACAGTAAGTTTGTGCCTAAGTTAAATATTGAGCAGTCAAACTCAAAATGTTTTGTTACTTTCTGTAAGGTACGATAATACTTTGAAATACTTAAAGGATGTTAATTTTATGGTTTGGGATACTGTTTTATTTATTTCCATACAAAGAAGTTTGTGTTTTTGAAGAGAATAAAATATAGATTTTTCACAATGAATAAATGGAACATTTTATGATTGTTCTCAGGTGAAACTTTTCACATTTCAACAGAACAGTATTCCTAAATGCTACACTGGGCTACACTTTTGGCTTAAATCTCTCAGATGACAAATAAGAATAGTTGAGAAGTAGATAGATTTTTTATTGTCTTAAGATAAACAGATATAACCCTCTTCGTGGGACTTTCTCTCTCTCTCTGTTTATTTATTGTCTTAATTGTCCCTATAAGACCAGTAGTATAAGACCAGTAGTGTCTTTAATTAGTCATGATACATTTTCTGTTAATTCTGTGATATGTGGGGCTACAATTTAAGGTTATTACTCAAAATATGTGGAAGATGTGCAAACACGTGTTGTCGACGAATCTGTATGAGTGAAGAGGTATTGTTCACATCTATATAGAGAGGCAGGGGTGCTTGTACGTGTGTATGTGGGTACCTGTAGGTTGGAGCATGTGGGAGAGCATGTACCTGGACCATTGTTTTGCACGCCAAGATAGAGTAGGTGTTTATAGCTCTAACAAAGCATGTTCCTAAAAGATAGATAAGGGGGAATATGTATGGGGTTGTGGTGTTTTGTGTGTATATGTGGGTGTCTTTTCGTGTGTGCTTAAGTTCTAAGGTGTTCCCTTATAAGTGTTAGGTGTTAAGTTCTCTTATTTTCAGCTGGTGTGATCTCTGCAGCTCTATCTCTAAAGCTATCACTCTTGACCCTGATATAAAATAGGGCTTATAAAAATCCCGTACAAACTCTTCCGATTACTTTCCAAGTTGCAACCTGGAATGTGAATGGATTACAGGAAGGCATAAAAAAACATAAAATCTTATATCATTTGGGGAAACTGTCCTCTGATATAATTTTTCTACAGGAACTCCACTTCAAAGAAGGGCAAATAGAATACCTTAAGTGGCAATGGGTGGGGGAGTCCTTTGAAGCGGCATTTACTTCTAGGAGTAGGGGTGTGGGAATATTCATTTACAAGAGGATACCATTTAAGTTGGTCTCCCAGCACACAGATATCTATGGTAGATTCCTAATAGTTAAATGTGAAATGTTTGGAGAACTCTACACCCTTATTAATGTCTACAAACCTCCCATCTCAGATATGTGTTCTTTAAGTAAAATTCAAACTGTGTTAGACAGTTCACCAACAGGAGTGATCATATTAGGGGGAGACCTGAACAACATATTTAGATCCTATGATAGCTCAACCAAAAACAGGAAAATTAATCCACCAAAAAAACTCTTGAAACTCCTTTCTGTTAACAAACTGCAGGATATATGGAGAACTTTACATCCTAATACAATATATTAAACATTTTTCATACCCTCAGAATAGTTATAGTCGAATAGATTACTTATTTATATCTAAGACAGGCCTGGGCAGGGTACTATCGAGTAAAAATGAATGACATTATAATATCGGATCATGCCATAGTTATGTCCCCGAAACAAAATACATTGTCTCATAGGATATAGAGAACGAATAGGAAATATTTAATGGATACTGAATTTTTGAAGCATATTAAAAGACATATTGATTCATTTATCCAAACAAATGTAGATGGGGGGACCCTCAAGACAGGTCAGAAATTGGTATAGTTTGGGATGCATTCAAGGCATGCATAAGAGAAATAATGTTAGGGTTTGCAGCAAAAAGGAAAGCAGGCCTGGATAATGAAATAAATAAATCGAGGGAACACATAAATATGTTAGAAAAAAAACATAAGATACAAGTCAATAGTAGAACGTTAACTGAATTACAGCAACTGAAATTAAAACTGGACAGCTTATTACTCAAGAAAGCTAATGACTTTAGACATAACTCAAACCTAACCTCATTATTCAAAAAGGTTATAAAGAGACAACCCGTATCTCTAAAAAATAAAACATTAGATTTAGTCTATAGAAATAATCAGATCATTAATGAAGAGTTTAAATTGTTTTATGAGAACCTATATACATCAGAAATAAAAGAAAATTACCCTCTTCCCTTTGTTAAATCACTTAAGTAATTTACCTGTACAGAAATTAAATCTGCTATTAACAATTTTCCTTTAAAAAAGCTCCAGGAATGGATGGCCTCCCAATAGAATTTTATTCAACATTTTGGTCAAGCATAAATTCTCTTTTTATAGAAGTCTTATAGAAGTAAATTCTGCCCAAAAAAATCACACGCTCCCACAAACAATGTACCTAGCAACAATCTCTGTAATACCAAAGTCAGGCAGAGATTATGATAGGCCTTCTGACTTCAGATCTATTAGTTTAATCAACTGTAAAAAAAATTATTACTAAAGTCATAAATAACAGACTAGCACAAATCTTACCAAATATTATCCATCACAATCAAACCGGATTTATACAAAACAGAGACTTAAAAACCAACACTAGAACATGTCTATCCTTAATACAGTATGCAAAGAAGTATAAGAAAGATATAACACTAATGCCGGTTGATGCAGAAAAAGCTTTTGTCCGACTTGAATGGTCTTGTCCGTATAAAGTGCTTGAGGTTCATGACTTTCCAGTGAAATTTGTTAATATGGTAAGAACAATTTACAAATCTCCAAAGGCACAAGTATATACAAATGGAATTCTTTCTGAACCCTTTCCTTTGAGTAGAGGCACAGCTCAGGGATGCCCCTTATCACCCTCCCTGTTTGCATTAGCAATCGAACCTTTGGCTCAAAAAATTAGACAGACAAAAAAAATAAGTGGCATTACAATTGGTAAGAAACAATACAAACTTAATTTATTCACTGATGATTTATTACTCTAAGTAATGTAAACACTTCCATTCCATATGTAATAGACATTATGACAAGCTTTTCGAAGCTATCAGGTTATAAAATGAACGAAGGAAAAACAGAATTAATCGTAATAGACAAAAGTATAAATCATTTGGAAAATCTAAAACAAAACAAAGCGCAAACAAGGAGTATTAAATACCTTGGTTGCTATATTAGTGCAGATAAGGTACAGCTGTATAAAGACAAATTTCTCCCATTAATTGAACACCTTAAGCAAGACATTGAAAGGTGGTCTGATTTGAAGATTAATTTAATAGGTAGAATAAACCTTTTCAAGATGATGTGGCTGCCAAAATTTCTATACATATTTCAGACTATTTCTATTACCCCACCAAAATATTTTTTTAAACAAGTGAACTCACTTCTTTCTTCATTTATATGGTCTAATAAAGCTCACAGATTAAGGAGAAAAGTATTGCATTATCCTCAAGAGGAGGGAGGCCTAAATCTCCCCAATTTGGAACTTTATCACAACGCTCAAATTATTTATATTGACCATATAATTAACAATACAAATGAGGAACCGTGGATAGATATTGAAAATCATCAGTTACAGCCTAATAGTTTACTTCTAGCTCTTTTTTCCTAGCAAAAAATTAAAACAGTACGTTTTGTAATTAATAGTACATTAAATGCTTGGAAAAAAAAGAAAAAAAAATACTAGATCAAGAAATACATATACCCAAACATATACAAATTTGGAATGACCCATCAATAGCTATTCAAAACGCCCAACTACACTGGGAGACGTGGATAAACTGTGGAATTCAGAAATGATCAGATATTATAAACCATTAGGCTACTCAGTACTTTCATTTCAGGAACTAAAGAATAAATATAAACTAAAAGACAATTTTTTAAGTATTTGCAATTGAAAAACTGGATAACAGAAAATTTGACCTCGGAAATAGAGTTTTAACTGAGATAGGGGAAATTCTAAATAAAAGGGATAAAAAGAGACAATTATTAGGTGCTGTATACAATATCCTTGCCAAAGCTGAGGGCAATGAAGAATGACTACAAAACACGTATAACAAATGGAATAAAGATCTTGTTATGGTACATGCAAAACAAAACTTGAAGGAATGTTTACAACTCACATATAAAATTACCACTAATGAAAATTTATGTCTAATTCAGTATAAATTAATGACAAGAATATACTATAGTAGAGACAGAATTCATAAGTTCGACACCAGCTCCTCTGATAGATGTTTAAAATGTGGCACTCATACATGCCTTTTGGTACTGTGAGAAAATTAGAAAGACTTGGGAGAACATTGAAAGACGGATTTCAGGAACTTGTAATTGTAAAATTGCGTTCTCACCAATGATCTGTCTCCTTAAAAATGTTTGGAAAATAAGATACCCAACTGGATGGCAAATTCTTTTTTCGTCATTAGTTTATAAGAAGCTAATATTGCAAAACTGGAAAAATAAAGAAGCACCTACACTTCAAAAATGGAAAACATTAATGAAATATTACTTGAGTATTGAAAGGACAATGTCAGAGGACAGTAACAAAGAGAAACAATTTCATAAGATATGGAGCTCAATTCATGAAGCTCTGTAGATTGAGTGGAGCTGCAAAATCACCCAGCATCCATACATTTTAAGGAACCCTGTGTTTCATCTTTAATTTGTTCTGTTTTGTCCATATGTCTGTGTGTGTGTGAGAGTGATAAGTGGTGGTGATAAGCACCATATGTTTGTGTGGGTGGGGATGCAATATTACTTGTGGTGACAACTGTATGTGACTGTAGGGTACTTGTGGATGAGCAACTCAAACAGGGTCAAATCATGTAACTTGATTTCTTCAAGAAATTATGATTATGTAACATGTTCAAATATTTTGTTTGTATTGTATTCAGACCCTTGCTCACTCAATAAAAAAATAATTAAAAACAAATAAAATAAATGCTACACTGGGATCTTTGTGTGTGTGTGTGTGTGTGTAAGTGTGAGTGTGTATGAGAGAGCGAGTGAAAGAATTACTCCCTAAACTCACAGAAAAAGTCCCAACCTCCCAAACCTACCTGAATCTCAAAAAAATCAAATTCTCCTGGGAGAGGAAAGGTGCTGCTAAAATTTGGCTGCACAATATGTTGCTACCTGCCACAGTCTAAGGGACAGTTGTGACATTCATAATGATGAATTGTCTTATTTTATTATCTTCATCCAATAATCATTAGTATATGTATTTGTATGTATTTGTTGTGTTTACTGTTTTATAATTCATGACATTGCACTATAGTTTATATGCATTGTGCTTTGTTTTATGAAGATTTGGCAACACATACTGTTTATAGTGAGCACCATAATTCATTGGACAGTGACACATTATTTGTTATTTTGGTTCTGTACTCTAGCACTTTGAGTTTGAAAAGATACAATGACAATGAGGTTGAAGTGCAGACTGTCAGCTTTAATTTGAGGGTAATTAATAGTACATTAAAGAGTTATGATATATACAGGATATCGCAAATTCAAATTCTAACTAGTTAGAATGCAAATTGTTGATATCAGAAATTGAATTGTAACTAGTTAAAATGAATATTATTGATATCAGAAATTAAATTTTAACTAGTTAAAATGCCAATTCTTGATATTGGAAATTCTATTTTAACTAGTCAGATTTAAAACGTTTTTCTCATTCATTTCAATGGGAGTTGGAATTTGACCTAGTTAAAATGCTAATTTCTGATATCAGAAAATCATTTACTGATATCAACAATATAATTTAATTAATTCCTCTCTCTCCTCTGGTCATGTTCCCTCTGTTTTTAAGACGGCTCGTGTTACCCCACTACTCAAAAAACCCACCTTAGACCCCTCCGATGTAGCAAATTATCGACCCGTATCCCTTCTACCCTTTCTGTCCAAAACCCTCGAACGAGCAGTTCTTAAACAATTAACCTCTTTTCTCCATCAGAACAACCTGCTAGACCCTCACCAGTCTGGCTTCCGATCTGGGCACTCAACAGAGACTGCACTCCTAGCTGTGACGGAGGCACTTGCCACTGCAAGAGCCTCACCCCTTTCCTCTGTCCTGATCCTTCTTGACCTGTCTGCAGCTTTTGACACGGTCAACCATAAAATACTCCTCTCCACCTTGGCTGGGATGGGAATTGCCGGGACTGCCCTGTGTTGGTTCGCTTCCTATCTTGCAGATAGGACCTACCAGGTCACCTGGAAGGGGTCTGCCTCTGCTTCCCATCCACTTGTTACGGGAGTGCCGCAGGGATCTGTACTGGGTCCTCTGCTGTTCTCCTTATACACCAGATCTCTTGGCTCAGTCATTAATTCACATGGTTTTTCCTATCATTGTTATGCAGATGACACACAACTCTTCTTTTCTTTCCCCCCCTCGGCCACACTGGTCAATGATAAGATCTCTTCCTGCCTGGCTGACATCTCCACCTGGATGGCCAGCCACCACCTGAAGCTCAACCTCAACAAAACTGAGCTGCTCTTCTTCCCGCACAAGACCTCCTTGCTTCGTGAACTCTCAATCACGGTTGATGGCACCACAGTGACTGCCTCTCACTCTGCCAAGAGCTTGGGGGTGGTCCTGGATGACCAACTGGACCTCAAGGAGCACATCAAGGCAACATCAAGGTCCTGCAGATTCCTCCTATACAACATCAGGAGGATTCGACCATACCTGACGACGCACTCCACCCAGCTGCTCGTCCAGGCTACGGTGACCTCTCGCCTTGATTACTGCAACTCTCTCCTTGCAAACCTGCCAGCTTGTGCCATACAGCCACTACAGATGATTCAGAATGCCGCTGCCCGGCTCATCTACAACCTCCCCAAATTCTCCCACGTCACTCCTCTGCTGCGATCACTTCACTGGCTACCGGTCGCTGCCAGGATCCGATTCAAAGCCCTGACCCTTGCCTACACTGCCGCCAACAGGACAGCCCCCATCTACTTGCAGGAAATGACTCAATTCTATGTGCCTGCTCGACCACTCCGCTCTGCAGCAGCAGGGCGTCTTGTAACCCCTCCCACCCGCCCAAAGGGATCACAGAGCTTCTCCACCCTAGCTCCCCAGTGGTGGAACGAACTCCCCGTCCCTCTCCGAACCTCCCCCTCACTATCCATCTTCCGCCGTGGCCTGAAGACTCATCTCTTCAGACTATACCTAGAATAACCACCACCATGCTGTGTGTATATATATATATATATATATATAAAAATAAAAAAATAAAAAATAAAAAAAACCCCTTTTCCTTGTCACTTGTTACATGTTGCCCCATCCCTGCACTTCTTGGTAAATTGTATTTGTCCTAATACTCTAGCTTAATCTTCTGCCTAGTTTGGCTTTGCAGATGTTAGACCAGGATAGTGTTCATTGTTCTCAGCTAGAAATAGCTGTACAAAATAAGTAATTGTACCTTACTGAACCCGTATTCAGCAGTTGTCTACGATCATGAAAATGCACTTCTTGTACGTCGCTTTGGATAAAAGCGTCTGCCAAATGAATGTAATGTAATGTAATGTAATGTAATTTCAACTAGTTAAAATACCCATTTCTGATATCATGAATTCAATTTTAACTAGTTAAAATACAATTCTTGATATCAAAAATGAAAGGTCCCATATGGGGCGACATAGCTCAGGAGGTAAGAGCGGTTGTCTGGCAGTCGGAGGGTTGCCGGTTCGATCCACCGCCCTGGGCGTGTCGAAGTGTCCCTGAGCAAGACACCTAACCCCTAACTGCTCTGGTGATTGAGAGGCATCAATTGTAAAGCGCTTTGGATAAAAGCGCTATATAAATGCAGTCCATTTACCATTTACCATTTACCATTGAAATGAATGGGGAAAATGCTTGAATTATAACTAGTTACAATTGAATTTCTGATATCAAGAATTTGCATTCTAACTAGTTAGAATTGTATTTGCGATATCCTCTAGAAATTAATTAAAGCTAAACCGGCTTGCCATAAAACGCGAACATGTTAAAGCTAAAGTGAGCTAAAGTAACGTTAGGCGACGAAGCTGTGCTTTACTCGCGTTTTGCCTACTTTAGTTAACCTAGTTAGTGCATATGGATGCTATCCTGCATGCATCAGTAGGAGCTAAGGACACACGGCTACAACCACCGATACAGATGTATGGACACACGGAAGACAACAAATAACGTTACATATGCCATAGCTAGCTACCTATGTAGTACGGAGGGCAAAATGGAGCTTTACAATGTCGCAGCAGTGTATGTGCGTGAGCTCGACAACACATTTTTCATAGAAAAGGTAGTTTGTAGCCTTTTTTGGTTCATTACTGTGGTGGTACAAGTGACAAGCAGTAAATGCTACTGTGCTGTTAGCCTTTATTGATCGTCGTACAAGGTTCATGTAAAGTAGCTAGCACAATCTGACAGCACTAACCCATAAAAATGTACTGCGCATGGTACTTGCTCAATCAAACAGTAAATGTGAAAACTTTTGTTTACAGTTTTCTGTCACACCCTCAATAAACGGCAAAACTCCCAGTAGAACATTGCATTAAATCTTTTAACGTTATCGATTCCGCTAGGCCACAGTGAGTGAAATTACACGATCTGGCCGTATAGTTTCTATGTACATTCCGTCAAAATGATTCAGCCTTGTTGTTTGCTACCTAAACTTCACAGCACAGTCATTGCCGTTATCATGCTTGCCACATGAAGTGTCTCTTTTCAAAACCCATTTCAACCATTCACAAAAGACCTGGGACTTTGAAGTCATAAGGTGGTATCAAGTCTCCAGTGAAAATATTGCCCTGGCTATATCAGTCAGAATTCAAGTTGCGGCCGTGGGTCTGGACGGTTTCGTGCTTGTTGATACGTTGGTCACAAACCAATGTTGACACAAACGGGTTGATTGCAAACCCATAAAGCCCAAAAAGTTATTGGAGGCAAAAATATTATGTGCAGGAAGAAATATGAAATTCCAAAAGCACCCATACGTATTTGGTTCGACCAAATTCGGGGCCTTGATCTACAACCTCCTACAGCGCACAACTTCAGATTTATAACTCCCTACAGTGTTATTGGCTGATTTCAATGGTGAAAACATTAATGACACAAGAAAACTCAAAGCTCATCATTCAGAATCATGACGATGAAGGCAAATTTCAAGTTTCACTTTTTATTTTGAAAATTACCATTTGTTTAAATCTTAGTGTGTTAATCTGATTATCTGATACAATAAAGTGTATACAATAACAACTGAACAGATACCAAGTGTTTTCATTATTAAAATCATTTAGCATACAATTTGGTACAATAAAGACTTCAAAGAAAACATTAAAATGAGCAGAGAAATTTGTTGCTGGTTGCTACATTTCATATACACTGTATGCATATATCCATACATGTAATCATATTTTGTTTATTTATGTATGTTTACTTTGTAGCCATCAGACTATCAAACCAGCTATTCCCAAAACAAGTGATATCAGCAAAGTATTAATTTTAGCAAACTATCAGATGGCACTGTGATATCCCTTTAACTAATAAAACTGCAAAAAAAAGGCATCGTCAACAAGATGTAGTTTTAGGAAGTAATCTGCATCACTTAGTAAAAAAATTTCATTTACATGTATTTTTATATCTTTATATCTAGGGGGGACAATATGCCTACTATAGCAACAGCACACACTTGGCATTTTCTGTTGGCTCCACTTTCATTATTTTCAAACCGTCTCCAATCAAATAAATGCAGAATACGAGTAAATATACTTAACAATAAATAATAGTAAAAGCGAATCAGCTTTGAGCTCTTGTAGTTTTTTTCTTACTTTTGGTAGTTATGCAGGATGCACTGCAAGACATATCCTGGCCATGCGTCACACTCTTCAATGGCTTTTTCTCTGAGGAACAGGTCATAGGTCATAGGGCAATGGTGGGACGGAAGGCTGCTGGACCAGGCCAAATGATGAAGAAATACGAGTAAAGTGCACTCCGCTTATGAGAACTGATGGCCAAACTAAGAATCAAAACTTGTGGGGAGAAATTAATAGAGGCCAAAGTAAAATGTCCTATGTTAAGAGTCAACTGCTTTTGAGAACCATGGTAAAAGAATTTGGTTTGTGATGAGCTGGGTGAGTTCAAACAGCTGAAGGACAGAGAAGGGAGGCGGGGCACTTTTATAAAGGCTGTTAGGGTGTAGACTGCCTTGCCTACATGCCCTCCCCTTGCCAAAAAAATAAAGGCGAAAAAAGGACAGTTAAAAAATTACACGAGGAGTAACAAAGAAAAACATTTTGGAGGAACCGAATGGGGAAAAGTCGATGTGCTGTTAAAATTGTAATAAAGCTGCGGTTTGCACGGTGATCACTGCACATCGCTGGAGAGGACACAAGACGACTGCGGCAGCTTCCACAGCGATCCTCTCCATCTTACACGCTCTACCGTCCCAGTGACCCTAGTCTACACGATACTCTTACCCCGCTGTCTTCCTGATAATCCAACAGACACTGAGAAAAGGTGCGCATAATGGCATAACTGTTCTTAAACCAAACCACTAAAAAACAAAAAACTACAGTACTAGAAATATAAAAAAAATACAATTAATTATAATCATTTTAATTGCAGGAAGAATTGTGGCTTTTGGAAGAAAAAGTGCAAATCGATTCTTTTTTTTTTTTTTTTTTGGTTATCTTACACGGATATTAGAAACATATCTGCATATATGCAGTCTGCGTCAATAGCGGGTTTCAGTGGCGGATTTTAGTCAGCGCATGTCTTTCCTGCTTTTCCGTTTCTAGGTTACGAAGCAGTGAAAAATTCCTTATAGGCAGAACGCGCACAATTAACATGCCTGAGAAATACGGTAACATTAAAATAATGTGGAAACAAAATGGCTGCTGCTCGCGCACCACAGTCATAGATGCAGATTCTTTAAAAGAGGGATGTGGCTGAAGCTTCAGGAATGGTTGTTTTGCGGTAGATCGGGTGCGGCCAACTTTGGTCCTGGAGAGCAGAGCAGTCTGCTGCTTCTGGTTCACACCTCATAACTATTTTCACTCGGAAACCAGGTGAGGTGAGTTGTTCACATGCTGTTGGTGTGTAATTGACAGCTTTAAGTGGTCAATTACGGGCAGAGAAGCAACGAAACTTGTCACGCTCTGCGGCTCTCCAGGGCTAGGGGACCCCATTTTAGATGGTGTTCAGTCCTCTGACTAGAAGACTAGAGCAGAGAGAGGTTGTCTGTGTGTTCCTCTGTGTGTGTGTGTGTGTGTGTGTGTGTGTGCGCGTGTGTATCTATGCCTGTGCCCGTATACACATTTCCAAGACACCTGAGAAAGAGATGAGACGAGTTGATTTCTCTGTCTTCCACAAAAACATATCTACTCACTGATAAGACAAATATGTCTCTATAGATATTAACAAAATCTAAATACAATAAACAAATGGAATCACTTTATCTAAGGCACATTATTTGAAAGGGGAAGGGCAATGCAAAATAAAAAAAGTCACAATCTCTCAACCAATTCGATTTGTCTCTAAACCTCTGCACGACAATGTAGACTTCAACTTGCAGCACAATAAAAATGAGAAATTTGCAATAGCATCATAAAAACATTGCTATGGTGTGTATATATGTATATGTGTGTGTGCATGTAAGGGGTGGGGGGGCGGTCATTAAAGCTTCACATTCTACAAAAATCCCCAGACTTGTGGCAGTTTTCTAGAACGTTCCAATTACCAGGAAAGGAAGTCACACTGCAGAGTAGATGACAGAGGACAACGGACTGGTGTAAAGAAAGCCATGGAATATAGCTGGCCATGAATTCAACTGGTCCATCTCCCATACCTCCATGTCCTATCAATGGTACACTATTGTCAAATGGACAGGCTTATATCAGTAGGTTCTGGACAAATGTGCCCGTTTGGTTTTTGTCTATGCATGTGTCTATTTGGTGAATATAAAGCGTGGAATTATAACAGCAGAATAATAATTGTATTATTAACATAAGCAAAAATATGACTTGTGCAGGCCTTTGGCATGACTAGAGCCGGGATGTGATTGGCTGAGGAGCTGCAAGAGTGAGGAGGATTGGGTGATCTGCTGTTATCGCTCCAGTGAGCGGGGAGGAACCATCTGTAGTTTGCAGGCCTGGATTGGTCGACCCACATCATCATCTAGAATTGAGTCGGGGAGCAGTCTGGGGAAAAGAGAGAGAAAAAACAAAGTTTATCATCCATTCTTTCTCCCATCAAACCCACTCTACCCCCTACTAACCCTCAGTCTGCCTCTAACCCCTCTCAGTATTTATACATCATTTCACCGGCCCTGAATGACAGAAATATCAACCAATGCCCTTCAGAACTAATAATCTCTCAAACGCCACTGTTTCTAAACATCAGATTCTCCATTTGACTTGGTCTCAGCCCTGGGAGGCTTCAAAGCACTCAGCCATCATGGCATCACGGAGATGAGGTGAGGGTGTGTGTGTGTCAACAAGAGTCTAATAAAAAAGGGTATGTGTGGACTATCAAGTCATTTACCAAGTCTAGAATGCACCTCTCAAAGTACGAAGCAGTGATTTGAACATCCTCAGGACCTCTGCACTCATTGAATGTAGCCACTGATGGCTCTAAATTCCCAGGACAGGAATGCTGAATACCACTGTCTCTACGAGCACCATTTCAACGGGGACTGATCTGGAGCTTGGAGCCCCTGTCCTGTGGCTCCGCCCTCTTTCTCCACCTTCACTCACCACTGACAGGTGTCCGTTCTTCGCCTTGGCAACCAGCAGCTCGGAGCCGGCTGTGAAGTCGATGATCCCTTCCTTCCCCTGGCCCACGGTGAACTTTATACTGCCAAGGGAGGGAGAGGGGAACGAAAGAGACGAAGAAAGGGAAAAGGCGGAGCAGGGAGGGATGGAGAGGAGGGGCGGAAGGAGAAACAGAGAGATGAAAGGGAAGGAGAGTGGAAGGAGGAGTAAAGACAGGCAGCATAGGGATGAAAAAGGAATGGAGGGATGGATTCAGTTTAAAAGCGAGATTGTCTCAGGTTGCTTTTCCATAAACACGATTAAGACGACTCTAAGCAACGCATCGGCACACTTCCTCCCCATCCCTTACCTCCCCTGGTTTATGTTGATATTGTTGATTTTCTCGGCACAGATTGCCAGTTTCGTCAGGGCCTCAATCAGGTGATCGCACTGCAGAACCACATCACCCTGGAAACCAGGGGTCAGAAGGCAAGAAGGAAACGTCACACAACTATTGTGAATTGTGATTACTAAGAATGTTCGAAAACATATTCATTTTTTCCTGTTTGCCACAAACATTCGATAATATCAGCCACGTCAATCTAAATTCAATCAATGGCAACGGCAAAAAAAAAATAGAATCTAGACATTTCTCAGCAGTATCACTAGGAAATCAGGTTGGTCACGAAAGTTCTCCTTGAACAACTATCATGGAGCGGTCATGGTGTCACCCTGGTAACCTTCCAAACAAGCCTGCCCCCACCTTCTGCTTGTTGTCCTCACAGGGCACGTGCAGGACGAAGAGCCCATCACTCAGGGAGCTAACAGAGATACCTGGAGAGAGACAGATGGATGGGGGGGTGGGGGGGGGGCAGAGACATGGTCTGATGAAATGGTAAATGCTTGTTTTTTTTGACAATACTATGTGAACCTGCAGTCCTGCCAATAAAGCATGCTGATTTTGAAATGGAGAGGAGAGAAGGAAAGAGTGAAAGTCAGGAGGGTGGGGAAGAAGATAGAGATAGGTATCACAGAGAGGGAAGGGGGAAAGAGGAAGGAAAGATGAGGGAAAGCAAAAAGAAACAGAGGGAAAGTGGGAAACATTTTCACTTAAATGTGGCCTTTAACAAAATGCAAAGTGTTTGTTTTAAAAGATATTTTTACTTTTACCGTTAACCCATGACAGGCACATTCAAAAGGAAAATAGAAACTATACAATTAATTAAAAACAACACTTTAACAAAAACATTAAAACAATTAAAACGAATACAAACTCAAACCTATCAGATAGAAATACAGTGAAAACAACTTCTTAAACCCATCATTGTCCAAGCTGCCAATTGCACTAACCACCAAATAATTTGAAGCCCATTTTAACTGTCCATCAGATTGGAACAAACATATTCTACCACATGGCTCTAAGAGACCATTCTCCTAAACACCAGCTCTGGATCCGTAACCAGCCCTGATCTGATTATCTTTCCATACCCCAGCAAAAACATTAAAGTCCACTTGTGCTTGTTCTCACAGTATGACCGGTACTCAGAACGAAAAGCCCCACGTCAAAAAGAACCTCGAGTTCCCAGACAGTTCTTCCCCCAATGAAATCAAAGGGCTCCAACACAGCGCAGAAACCGGGGGCGCAAAATCCTTGGCCCAACAGAAGAGGCAGCGAGAGAAAGGAAGAATGCGAGACATGAATTCTGAGTCGCTGTATTGCTGTATTTTTGGCAACATTTACAAATGTTATTTCATGCCAATAAAGCGTTTTTTGAATTTAAGTTTGAATTTGAGGGAAGGAGGAGGGAGCTAATCAGTGTAGCAAATGTGAGTCCTCACTGCGCTGTTGCACACCCCTCCCCCCGCCATCCCTCACCCCCTCACCCCCTCGCTGCCTCCCTCACCCCCTCCCTCCCCCCCAACCCCCTCCATCTCTCCCTCCCTTGCTCCCTTACCCCCTCCCTCCCTCGCCCCCTCACCCCCTCGCTGCCTCCCTCACCCCCTTCCTCCCCCCCCAACCCCCTCCATCTCTGCCTCCCTCGCTCCCTTACCCCCTTCCTCCCTCGCTCCCTCACCCCCTCCCTCCCCCCAACCCCCTCACCCCCTCCCTCCCCCCAACCCCCTCCATCTCTGCCTCCCTCGCTCCCTTACCCCCTTCCTCCCTCGCTCCCTCACCCCCAACCCCCTCCATCTCTCCCTCCCTCACTCCCGCCCTCCCTCACCTTTCAGAGCGGTGTATTCAATGCGTTGCTTCAGCTTGGCCTCCTCTACGATCACAGCGAAGTTGGCGGTTAGCAGGAGCTGCCGGGGACGCGCCTTGTAACCCTTCCTGTCATACTTGGTCACTGCAACACAATACTGGGGGGGGGGGGGGGGAGATGGGGCGGTCACACACATGCACGCACACACGCACACACACACACATTACATTGTTAATATATCTGTACAGGCACATTAATAGAGGAATGCACATTGTTCATCTGGCATGGATTTACATACGGCACAGTAGTGCCTAACACACAGAAATGCACTGTTAGAGTATAACCACGGTTACACATATATATACATACATATATATACATACATATATATATATATATATATACACATACATATATATATATATGTATGTATATATATATATATATATGTCACACATATGACCACACACGCACGCACGCACACACACGCACGCACACACACGTACAGAAATGAAGCGCTTACCTTCACCCTGTCATTGCCCAGAACCTGAAGCACCTTGGGGTTGATGTCTTCAGAGTCTGAACCCGGGGAAGGCATTGAGGGAGAGAAGAGGGGAGAGGAGAAAAGAGGGAAAACAGAAGAAAAGAGGGGAGAGGAGCAGATTAGAGGGTGAGTGGGAGGGGGGAAGGGAGAGGAAAGAAAAGAAAGGCATTGTGAAATAGGGGCAGAGATAGGTCAGCTCTATTAAACTGATTGCCCACACGTCCACATGTATGTGTCTGAGAGTGGGTATACAAATAAACATTTGCCTGTGTCCGAATATCTTATACTGTGTTGCAGTGTGTTTTGTGCATTAAAAATACGAACATGAATTCAACACAGAGAATGTTCACAGTGAACTGTGAGTTCCTTGTAAAAGTTCCTGCAGAAAAATTTCAAATGGAAGGGCCTATGCTGCTCGGCCTCGTATGAAGAGAGACCCAAAGACGAGAAGAGGGATTTTTGCTGTGGATTCCCCTTGGACTGTTTTTCTAAATATAAACTCTGCGCCCAACGTGGGGCTGTACGTATTCAATTCCAATCCTAATTGGGAATGCCCAATTGTCTGCAACCACAAACTGTGTTCCTGCACGAACCCCGCCGCCAATTTGGAAGACATTCACAGTTCTCCTCCGAAACACAGGCTGACAGAGTGGAGTTGGAGGAAGACCTTTCACATGCGGCTTTGAATGCGTCCTCCCAGCTGACTGAACCCTCCCTTATCCGGGCGAAGCGACCGCTAGCGGCGTGTCTCCCTGCGGAGCTACCGGCCACTGCTGGCACCGGCAGGGTCCGTTTTCCATCAGAGACGACGAGGCTCGTTCGTTTAAAGTCAGTGCGTCTCTGTGCGTGCGTGCGTGCGTGCGTGCGTGCGAAGGACTCACTCAGCCTGGTGTTCACAAAGAGCTTGGGAACGCTCTGAGGATAGTTATCCTTCTTATCCTTGAAGATCTCACTGGCGACCACCTTTTGTTCCATCTGGAGGAGCAGAAGGAAGGAGCGGGTGCACGTCAGAGAAAACAAAATCAAAACAGAAAAGGGGGGGAGGGGGATGAGGAGTGCAAACTCAAGGCAAAAGAAAGGAAGGAGTCTTGATTTATAAGAAACAGGGACTGGCGTGTTTGGTTAAGAAAAAGAGGAAATAACAAAAAACAAAAAAAAGACCGAAACATTCCACACATCCACACAGACACTGCCCCTCCCCTATCAGATGCGTTCACCGTACCAGCGGTATGATACCATATGATACCAGCAGGCCCAGACCAGCGGGCCCAGACCAGCAGAGCCAGACCAGCAGGCCCAGACCAGCAGGCCCAGACCAGCAGGCCCAGACCAGCAGGCCCAGACCAGCAGGCCCAGACCAGCAAAGCCAGACCAGCAGGCCCAGACCAGCAGACCCAGACCAGCAGAGCCAGACCAGCAGGCCCAGACCAGCAGAGCCAGACCAGCAGGCCCAGACCCAGACCAGCAGGCCCAGACCAGCAGGCCCAGACCCAGACCAGCAGACCCAGACCCAGACCAGCAGACCCAGACCCAGACCAGCAGGCCCAGACCAGCAGGCCCAGACCAGCAGGCCCAGACCAGCAGGCCCAGAGCAACCCCCCCTTCACCTGCCCCCCTGGCTTGCTCAGCATTCCAGTACCTGGCTCTTCCACTCTGGCTGGATCCTCTTGCAGTAGCTCCACACCATGTTCCTCATGCACAGACTGCGCAGGTGCTCCGATGCCTGTCAGCCAGAAAGGGAGGCGAAGCCAGTCAGGCCACACCCTCAGCGTTCAGGAGTTAGAGTCTGTTGTCTTCATTGGCATTTTGCAGTGTGAAAACTCCCCTTTTTAATGTGTAATGCGCATGTGGTTTCCAGTATACATTTCTAATAAATTGTCTATTTCAGCTTTTTTCTTTTTCTAATTTTCGTTATATCCTTTTTCCTAGAAACAGGTGTCCGAAATTAGCCTTACTCTGATGCTTGTTTTTAACTGAGTAACAACCAACAAATAGATACATTAATAAACAAAGCGTCAGGATTTTGGAGAACTTCCATAAAAGGTGTTTTTGATAAGTGCTTTTCAAATTCAATGTTTGCGGCGTGAGGAATGTGGGCGCGGTCTATTCAACCCGTCCTGCAGGCACGGGCGTGGCGGTGCCGTCGGAGACGGGTCCGGCGAGCCTTACCTCTGCCAGCGCCGGAGGGGGCGTGGGCCAGCTTTTGTCCAGCACGGATTTGGGGAGGTTCCTGCGCAGGTTCATGAGGAAGGAGTAGCGCACGTAGTCCAGAAAGTACTCGTTCTCCGGGCAGCGCGGCTCGTGGCGGTAGATGAAGCCTTTGATGAACCTGAAGAGACAGAGACCGGAGATGATCCTCCTTTCACTGGGTGACGAATGAGTGACTGAGTGAGTGGCCATGTGAATCAATGAGTGAGTGACAGGCTGAGTGAGTCAGTGAGTAACTGTGTGAGTGAATGAGTGAATGAGTGAGTGAGTGAGTGGCCATGTGAATCAATGAGTGAGTGACAGGCTGAGTGAGTCAGTGAGTAACTGTGTGAGTGAATGAGTGAGTGAGTGAGTGGCCATGTGAATCAATGAGTGAGTGACAGGCTGAGTGAGTCAGTGAGTAACTGTGTGAGTGAATGAGTGAATGAGTGAGTGAGTGAGTGAGTGGCCATGTGAATCAATGAGTGACTGACAGGCTGAGTGAGTCAGTGAGTAACTGTGTGAGTGAATGAGTGAATGAGTGAGTGAGTGGCCATGTGAATCAATGAGTGAGTGACAGGCTGAGTGAGTCAGTGAGTGGCCATGTGAATCAATGAGTGAGTGACAGGCTGAGTGAGTCAGTGAGTAACTGTGTGAGTGAATGAGTGAATGAGTGAGTGGCCATTTGAATCAATGAGTGAGTGACAGGCTGAGTGAGTCAGTGAGTGAATGAGTGATGGAGTGACAGTGAGTGTGAATGGGTGAGTGAAAGGATGTGAATGAGAGTGATGGAGTGAGTGAATGAGTTGGAGTGCAGTAAAGTGCTTGAACATTGACAGCTGACCCCTGTATGGGGGTCCTGTCTGCAAAAGTCATTTATCAGTGGTCAGTGACAAGTCAGCCACGTAGAGTTACTGTCCTTAACTGCTGAATGTATTTCAGGACTATTCCAGAATTAACAATAACCCAATACCTTACACAGACACAAGTAAAATACTTTCAGGTGCTTTTCCTCGGTGGTCCTAGTATATCCTTAGTCGCCCTAGCATTTAATCCACGGACTGAGCATTTCCGTAGTCCCCTGAGCATTTAATCCGCAGGCCAAGCGTTTCCTCTGTGACCCCAGCATCTCTGGCACGAGTGCCCGTCGTACCTGCGGATGGTGTTGGCCGCTTCTCTCCTTCGCTTTGCCCTCCTGCGTGCCAGCACACCCCTCCACCAGGACTGGATCAGGATGGCTGCGCGGGGGAAAAGACAGACAGACAGACAAACAAACGCAAGATCCGTCACTCAAACACGGCTGGGGAAAGCCTGGTCGTAACTGCAGGCCCGTCCTGCGGTGACGTCTCCTGACCGCGGCCTTCCCTCCCAGGACGACGCTGCGGAATAATCCCGGCCCGGAAGAAATGAAACAAAATGGCGGGAGCCTCACCGGCATGCCTCATGTTGCGGTACTTGGACCTCTGACTGTAGCCCCTCCAGGTCTTCTGCAGGGTGGTGGCTGCAAACACAGAGAGAGAGAGAGAGAGAGAGAGAGAGAGAGAGAGAGAGAGAGAGAGAGAGAGGAGAGGAGAGCGATCAGTGTCACCGCGTCTGAGGAGCGAGGAGAGCCCCGTCGCCAAAGCCGCCATTTTCCCTCTGTCGCCGCTCACCTATGGAGTGCTTCTGCGCCTCCAAGGCGTCCTCTGTGGCAAACAGAGTCTTGGGAAAACGGATGAATATTTTTGACCTGTGGAGACACGATGCAAAAGGATGTGTGAGATGATAAATCTTCTCATCAGAAACAACCCAAATGAATAGAAACAGGCAGGATTAGCCATCTGGAAGGGCATCAAAACTACGAGTACGCAACACAGATTCTGTTTTTTAAAACAAACACAGCCACAAACTCCAAATTTCTTCCTGTTGCTGTTGTTGCTATGTAATAAGTTACTGGACTTTGTGAGTGCTGACTATGACAGGATTAGCACTGCAAAACAAATCACTGTGGAAGCAAACTATGACAGCTCATCACAAAAAAATAAATCGCAGAACAAACAACTGTGCCAAAAAATAGGACAGCTCCAACTGATAAACTAACTTTAATTTTAGCAGCAACAAATGTAAGAATTAGGCATCAGAAAAAAAATAGGTGAAGCTTCAATTAACTACAAATCACTGTCCGATTAAAAAGGTTGTCCTCTTCACAAACATGATTGGTTGAAATCAGTGAGTTATTTTCACAAATGATAATTCATTTTTAGTGTCATGATACCTCAACCTATTACTACTACAACATATACTACTGCTAATAATAATAATAATAATAATAATGAGAAGTGTCAGGTTTGGGGCTTCCTCGTTTGTTCCCCTCCCTCACCTGCCCAGTTTGTACTCCTCTGGCTTGTACCCCAGGTGCTTGACCAGTGTGGACACGCCGTCGGCCAGCTTCCCCTGCCAGTTGGGCCAGGTCTCAGGGCAGAGGGGCTTGTACCTGCAGAGAGGAGGAACAGCACACAGGCCAACACAGCGACATCACTCAACGGGGTTTCCCACAGCCTACAGCAGGATTTCTTCAGCTAATTCTTCCGGAGGGGCCAGATTCTACATTAAAAACAGTGCACAACTGACTAGGTAGCATTTTCTGCATGCTACTGCATGCTACCTACTGAACATATGAACATGATCGCGTTGCAGTTGTGTGCAAAAGAAGCAAAGGCCTCGCCAATAATCCACAGCTGTTACTTATTGTTCTGTAATTGTTGGGAGCCATTTCAGGCACTGCTCAGGTGCAGACCTGAAGCAAGTTGTCCATTTATGAATGACATGAATATGTTTTTCATCTCAATAATCAAAGGGCCAAAAGTAGGTCCATGATAGACTGCATTTGGCCCTCAGCCCCCCAGCCCACTAGCCCCGCCCTACAGCATTTCAGTGCTACTGTACGGCCCACACCATTCATCTGACTCATACTGCTGCAGCTGGCTGCACACAGGCTCCGTGTTCCCATAGCGCCTGTGGCACCTACACCTCACACATCACAGAAATACATACTTTCAGGACCACAGAGTATCAAGCTAAATGAGCACACATAATTATGAATTTGAAAAATAATGAATCATTAAATATACATTACAAAACACATACATAAATACATTCAAATCATTTCAAAAAGAGTCAATCTAAACAAAATACTTACGTTAGACAACAGGCATATTATCATTATTGCTGCTATCATTATTATTATTATTACACAACATTAGACAAAAAGGAACTGCCTGTAGAATAACAGTGCCCAGTCACGCGCACACGCGGCTTGCCCGGCAGGAGCTCACCTCTGCAGGAAAGCCTCGTAGCGCCTCCTGTAGGCGAAACCCGCCCGCCTGACGCGCAGGTTCTCCATCAGGCCCAGGTACTTCACCTGGTGGCGGATCAGCACCTCGTCAAAACGGCCTGCGGAAAGGAAGCAGGTCAGCGGGGCACGGGCGCGGTCAGTCGAGCGGCCGTGCGCCAGCAATCGTTACCGTGACGCAGATAACGCGGAGACACGTCAACGGAACGCAAAGCCCGCCCCAGACCGCCATCATTTAGCATGGCTTCCACCCCCAGTATGGAAAGACTGCAACAAAACAAATTCTCCTAATTACAGAAAAATTCCTATATTGCTGCTAATGATCACCCCAAACAAAGAAGTACGCCGTCACTAAGGACAAACAAAAAGTGATGAGGGGGAAAAAAAACAACAGAACAGAACATGGAGACACCAGGCAATGGCACAAACGCCACACTCAGAAAACACAAAGACAGAGAGGAATGAAGACTGAGAGAGAAAGAGGGAGGGAGAGACAGAGAGATGTGTGTTGCTAGTTATACGGTGTATAGTGTAGTGAGTGAGAGAGTGTTTCTACATTGGAAATATTTACAGATGTTCTTCTGGCCAAAAACCCATTTGACCTTTGAATTTGAAAAATGGAGAGAGAAAGGAAGAAAGAGAGAGAAAGAGAGGGAATGAGAGAGAAAAAGAAGCAGACCAAAGACAACATGCGCATACACACACACAGACACACACACACACACATATACACACACACACACACACACACACATACACACACACACACACGCGAAATTGGGCGCTCGTTACCCGACTGTTTGGCATCGTTGGGCTTAATGCAGCGGATGTACGATGGCTCCTTAGACATCAGGATTTCCATCAGCTTGGCCAGGCTGGTCTTGAACTGAGTGGCTGTCTGCACAGCGAGGAAGAGAGAGAGAGAGATCCACCAGCGTGAACGCACAAAGGCACTGGAACGGCAGGAACAGATATGACACTGTGCGTATGGGCCAGGGAGCGACGGCGTCGGTGGGGAGAGCCCAAATAACAAAACCAGGCTAAGCGACAACAAATAGGGCGCTGTGCCACCCACTCCTGACCAATGCGCTTCGGGCTCGGTGGGTGGAGGGGGGGGGGCGGAGTTTTCCCGTGATCCCAGAGGTCAAAGGTCAGAGCATTCCTGTCCGTGTGGGCACTGGACTGCGAACCCAGCGCTCCTCTGTGAGCGCGTAATTCTCCATGGAGATAAGCGGGCGACGTGAAAGCGGATTAACGGGGACAGGGCTTCACGCTTTCCGCAGCGCCACGCTCGCGCTGGGCATGGGCACGGGCGTGATTTGTGCTGGCGTGTCTTTGAGAGCGTGTAAGCGCGTGCGTTTATGGATCTATACGCTTCTATGGATCTGTGTGTGAATGAGAGAGAAAGATTATGTAAGTCTGACTTGGAGAGAGAGAGAGTGTGTGTGTGTGTGTGTGCGTGTGTATGTGCACGTGTGTGTGTGTGTGTGTATGCGCACGTGTGTGTGTGTGCATGTGCGCGCGTGTGTGTGTGTGTGTGTGTGTGTGTGCCTATGTGTGTGTGTGTGTGTGCGCGTGTCCGTTCTCACCGTCTCTGGGCGTTTCTTGTCTGTCAGCTCTTCTCTCTCGAAGCACTGGGTCAGGATCTTGTTTTCTGACTGACACACGACCTGCTCGGAGAAAGGCAGGGTCACACGACCAAAACACCGACTGCAGCGCACCAACTGTTCCAGAGCCGCCACGCGAGTGCCCAGGAGTCTTCTTCCTCCCCGCTAACCTTTCACGGCCTCCCCTCCCGTCCCCGAGCTCCCTACCTCCTTCAGGTTCCGGAAGAGAAGGTCATTGTTCTTGTCCAGAAATCCTGAGAGAGAGAAAACAAGCCAAGTGAGAAAGGAAGGCCGGCGGGCTGAGGTTACGTCCGTTCGTCCGCCGCGCCTGGCTGTTAGCTTAGCTTAGCGGCCGCCCGCGGGGTCCTCCTCACCGTTGACGTTGTAGTTGACCTCTCCCGCGTAGTGCAGCAGCCGGAACTCCTCCCTTCCCAGCACCTTACGGGTCTTCCCGTCTGCCAGCTTGTGACTGACGGACGGACAGACAGACAGACCGTGATTTTTCGAAGCCACACACTACACCATCGCTTCCTGTACTTTCTGAGCCACGATACACGAGGCCCAAACGCATTTCCTGTAACACCTCTTAAGAAGGCTGGCCTGGCATACAAATATGGATTTCATTTTGTTTTTAATCATGCAAAAACATCTGTGTGTACTATAACTGAAAAGTATATTGTCTATAGTAATTTATTATTCTGTTTCATCTGATGACCCATAGTTTGGGAACTAGTGGGTTACACAGCACAATAAATAAGATAATAAAATGAACAATATAATGATGCATAAAGATGAGAACAAGCTATTCAGCCCATCAAGGCTCACCATCTACCCACAGACTAGAGAGTATCCAGCACTGTATCAAGCTAGAACTGCTGTCAAACGGTTTCATGCATTGACCTTTTTTCTGTGCTTAAACTACTTCATGATGTGTTGAATTTAGCCTCACCTAATTTCCACCCGTGATGCACGCGGGCAGTATGTTACGGTGTACACTGGGAATATCTAGAGCGGCGGTATTAAGCTGATACCGGCTAATTATTTTTCACTACCGTCATACTGTCCTGTTCCAATCTGTAGAGGATATTAGACTAAATGCGGCCAATTCACGTGCTTGCCACAGCCAGCGTTTACATCAGCTGTGCGCGTGTGTCACATGACAGACAGAAGCAGAAGAAGCAAGGAGGCGAGGAACCAAAAGCAGCGGCCTAGCATCTTTGTGATCGCACGGCTTTGCTCCGCCTTCCTTAGACAGCCTCTCTTCCCACAGCACAGGCAGAAAGCAGCGCGGGCGCGTTGGCGACTTCAAACCCCGCTCAGACCCAGCAGAAGCAAAACAAACTATTTAGGTACGTTTGTGACAGTCTGACCACATTTCGACCTTTTGTCCCATCTCCCACATTTACATAAAACACACTTTTTTGTTTGGTAAGCTTCCATACCACTTTCGCTCATTTGCACAGGGCCACTGGGGCCCTATCTTGTCATGACACAGGGAACATCTAGAGTTCAACGGGCTACAGGCCGTCTGAATGCAGCAGCACTGCGAGAGTGAACCCTCTTTCCAAATGAGGGTCGCCATGACAACACGCTCTGCATTTTGCTGGGGCTACTCACGTGACAAAATGGGCGTGGCCCCCAACTGTGTCCTCCAGCTTCTCCAGAAAGGTGAGGTCACTGGCATCCCCTGGTCTGAGGCACTCCTCGTCCTGAGAGAGAGAGAGTGAGATGGGAGGACAGAGAGAGAGAGAGAGATTTGGTGGACAAACGGATGGAAGAGGAGTAAAGAAAATGAGTCATAATAATTCATAATAATAATAAAAATAAGAATATGCAGAAGACCCTAATTCACAGAGACAGCCACACACAGCCACACACACAGACACACACAAACACACACAGGCAAACCCACCAGAATAGAGATGATTCCTTTGAACTTCTCCTCCACCAGGTCACAGATGACCTTGTTGTTGAAGTACTGCACCGGCTCCCACTGACACAGGAAAACGGGACATTGTTGGGACTCTCTCAAGAGCGCAGTGATAAATATTTACTGTTATGGTCCGAAAAACATCTCCAGAATTCCGGCCATGCTACCGGCTCGGCGTGCATATTCCCAAGCCCACTCGGGTCCCGCGCTCACAAACAAACGATTCTTCTCCCGTCCCGTCCATCCGCGACGCGGAGCGGACGACGCAGTCGCAACGTTATCAAAGCGCTGATTCACAAGGCCGCTCGCACCGTATTATAATGCGTTCTTTGCCCTGTGAGGAGCTGATTATGACCTCACCCACTGCTGTCCCCGCCCCCTCCCTGCACGCCACCACTGTGTTAAATGAGCACTTTCATCGGCAAAGAAAAACAGCTGCAGACGCGTGCGGACGCCCTTCCCTCCTCCTCCTCCTCCCCCACCCCCCCCCCCCCACCGCGATGCCCTCTGTCTCGTACTCCCCCCCCCCCCACCGCGATGCCCTCTGACTCGTACTCCCCCCGCCCCCCCCCCCGCCCTGCCCCCCTGCTCACCGTGATGCCCTCTGACTCGTACTCCCCCCGCCCCCCCCCCGCCCTGCCCCCCCGCTCACCGTGATGCCCTCCGACTCGTACTCGCCCCCGCCCCCCCCGCTCACCGTGATGCCCTCCGACTCGTACTCCCCCCGCCCCCCCCCCCGCCCTGCCCCCCTGCTCACCGTGATGCCCTCCGACTCGTACTCGCCCCCGCCCCCCCGCCCTGCCCCCCTGCTCACCGTGATGCCCTCCGACTCGTACTCCCCCCGCCCCCCCCCCGCCCTGCCCCCCTGCTCACCGTGATGCCCTCCGACTCGTACTCGCCCCCGCCCCCCCGCTCACCGTGATGCCCTCCGACTCGTACTCGCCCCCGCCCCCCCGCTCACCGTGATGCCCTCCGACTCGTACTCGCCCCCGCCCCCCCGCTCACCGTGATGCCCTCCGACTCGTACTCGCCCCCGCCCCCCCGCTCACCGTGATGCCCTCCGACTCGTACTCGCCCCCGCCCCCCCGCTCACCGTGATGCCCTCCGACTC
The DNA here is from genome assembly GCF_013347855.1 of Anguilla anguilla. Lineage (NCBI taxonomy): Eukaryota > Metazoa > Chordata > Actinopteri > Anguilliformes > Anguillidae > Anguilla > Anguilla anguilla. The sequence continues at coordinate 27,362,850 of NC_049209.1, forward strand.
GTACTCGCCCCCGCCCCCCCGCTCACCGTGATGCCCTCCGACTCGTACTCCTCCTGCTCAGACTTCAGCGTCAGCTCGATAAACAGCTGCTGCAGTTTCTCGTTGCAGTAATTGATGCAGAACTGCTCAAAACTGAGAGGTGGAGAGAGAGGGGTGGGGGAACAATGGTTAAGGAACAGGGATTAGTGACTCGTGGGCTCCAGGTCCGATTCTCGGGGTGGTCACGCGCACCTGTACCCCTGAGCGAAGGTACTTAACCTGAACTGCTGCAGTGAATCTCCAGCAGCGTAAATTGATTGTTCGCTACGCGATATGAGCTGTGCTAGCTGCTCTGGATAAGAGCATCTGCTAAATGCCTAAATGTGAACGTAAATACAAACCGAGAGATGCACATAGAAGAGAAAAAAACATTAAGCACAGCAATACCAATCTAAGAAATGAACAGCGTTAGTAAAAACAAATAATTAATACAAAAACGCCAAGTCAACAAAGAGAGACAGGCAGACAGACAGGCGCATTCTGCCAAACGTCAAACTGAAAAACTGTCCCAAAATCAGGGCAATCTCTTTCTCCGACTTGGCAACCAGTGCAACCAGGTGTAACCAGGGAGAGCATTATTGTGTGCATTGCACCAGTGATTCTCAGCCCTGGTACTGGAGTACCCCCTGTGAATGGTGGTCGTTATTCAGAGCTTAACTGGAATTCCTGAAGCATAAAAAGCGGTTAATTGTTTAAAATTAGAGTCATATTTTGAGTATTTCTATGAGTAATAACACATTGGGCCAGTTTTGCAGACACAGATTAAGCTTAGTCCTGGACTAAATTGAGTTTTGTAAAGAGAATCTCCATTCAATCTGAATTATGTCAGAAACACATAGTCAAGTCACTGTGAATCTTCCATATTAATTTAAGGGCTTTAAATCACTCATGAGAATTCTCAGACAAATAATGCTTTTGTTTTCAGTGACGTGTGGGAAATGATTCCTTTTGGAAGAGGCTACATTTGGACCTACAGTGGAAATCAGTGAAGTACTAAATGTTGAGTACAACCACCTGGTTATTGAAACTCTCAACCATTTATGGAAAATGAATGAGTTCAAGGACAAAGGAAAAGGTAATAAGTTGAACCAATGCTGTGGTAAAGTCTATTTAAATGCTAGTTATACCGTAGAACATATGTTTTCAATAACTTTAAAGAATCATGGGATGAAAAATGAAAATTAGCCTGCACAGGGGTATTCTAGGACCAGTGTTGAGAATTACTGTCTGTACTGTACATGACAGATGGACGACCTCAAAACCATAGATATCCTACCTGTTGTGCTGGAAGACCTCAAAACCATAGATATCCAGGAGGCCGATGACTGTAGCGCTCTTATCGGTGTGGTTCACTTCGTCCTGAGAAAAAATAAATCATGCACAATAAAACACCCAATACAATATGGTCATACACAAAAAGGACATGTGAATGGATTTACACACATCTTCCAAAAAAAGACAAAAAAAACAATATACTACAAGTGTACTAGGCCACATCAACAGGCACAGAACAGTAATAAAATTCTAAATATGTTGCAGTTTCATTTTCAGTCCACAAGGGGGAGATCGTGGATATTAATCAGAACCACTTCCAGACGAACAGTGAAAAAAATATCAGTTGAAGGCCACATATCATTCTGCATTAAAGCAATCTTCATTTCTGTGCCTGGGATTTCAGTCCTCTGGGTGTTCACCTGAATGAAGGTTTCTGACAAATAATTTTAAAGATACCACTGATTTGACTGAGAAAAAAACCCACAACCTTTTCCCTCAATCTGGTATGACAGGAAGAAGATTCCAGACTCCAATCTGCAGTTCATTACAGAACCACAGCACAGATATTATTCCAGACAAATCAGATGGTAGAATACATGTTCTCAACAATGGAAGCTCTTATGTATTGATGCTGAAGCACTGATTTGATGAATCGCCTGAATGTTCGTTAAGCGCAACAAAAATAACAATCACATTCAGAAAGCACCGGAAACGACCGCTGCTAACCAGAATGACCTGAGGTTAAGAACAAGGGAGGACAGAAGGAGCATAGGAGTTGAGCATCTTGATAGCCAGAAATACAATCTCTGCAGTTTGTATTTAGTGGTCCGCACACACCGGAGTTGTATAATATCCACAGTACTGACGGGAACAGTGTCTGTGACAGCTGCCATAGGAGATCTGATTTGACAGCAGAGCTGGCACTGGTCAGCTCAGCTGCAGTAACCCACCTTGAAGGCCAGAGAGTGGTTAATTTTGTTGACCAGCCAGGAGAAGGTGCGGCCGTACACGGCCTTGGACAGGGCGTCGCGAGCGGAGGCCGCCTGTTCCAGGTTCAGTGGGCTCATGAGCTGGAACACACACGCGCAACCAGCACAGACACTTCAGACTGACTCCAGATCAGCACATCGGCGTCCACCACGAAGAGGGGTGCATTTTATGCAAACCCTCATTATAAAAACAATGCATCCACATGCACTGCATTTCAGTACGTGCATGTTTTTAATTCTCCTTCTGGAAATGGAATGTACTGCAATCGTATTATCTGTGGCCTTTCTTGAACATATAATAAACCTTAAAAATCTATATATTTCAGCCCATTATATATGACCTCCTCTATAGTGCCCTGGTAAGAGATTTACACCACACCTTTCGCATGAGCCATGGGCGATGACATTACATTCATAATCTGTGCCTTTAAGAGACTGAAGTAGAGATAATGCTAATCTAGTGCTAGGGGATTAAGATCAATAAAGCAGTTTCTAATGAGCCTCTCATGCATAAGTCCCACCAGCATAAATGTAACTACACTGATAATATAGCCAGGACACAGGGGAACCCCTACTCATTGCAACAAGTTTGGTGGGATCTTTAATGGCCACAGTGATCAGGACCTCAGTTTAATGGCTGCTTATCCTCATCATACCTCCCACCAGCCATGGAACAATAAGTAATGCATGTGCATATTTTAACAAGTCATCTACTCTAAATGCATCCGAGATAAGCTTTAATATTTGTGCATTTAAAATAGTACATGGAGGCCATTAGCAAAAGGAATCCGGGCTCTGGAAGGAGGATGATGGATGCTGATGTAGGGAATCTTCACCTGCTTACTGTGGGTGTGATACTGCACACAGCTCACTCAGTGTTTGTCTTATGACATACAGTAGGTGATTAAGTGCAGCAGGAGGCGGGGGAGGGGTCAGGCCTACCTCCTCACCCTTGGCGATGATCTTCTTGTGTGTGAGGGCCTCCTTAAGTGCGGCCCCCTCCACCCCGACCAACTGAAAACCAAAAGCAATCGACTCAGTCACGCCGAGACTGGGAATGGGCGAATCGGCAGTACGCTTACAGGAAGGCCGTAGTGAGCACACTGGCTGGCCCCGCCCTATGTGTTGACAAAGTTTGTGTGTGCGTGTGTGTGTGTGTGGGTGGGAGTGTGTGTGTGTGTGTGTGTGTGTGTGTGTGAGAGTGTGAGTGTGTGTGTGTGTGTGTGTGTGTGTGTGTGTGAGAGAGTGTGAGTGTGAGTGTGTACATGGTGTATGAGTTGGTTTGTGTACAGGATTTGCGGGTGGAGTTACATGTACTGGCCATCTGCAAATGTGTATCTAGAGTGTGTGCTGAGATGCGCTAACACTGACAGGGTGTGTCGCTGAGGCGTGTGTACAGGGTGTCGCTGAGGTGTGTGTACAGGGTGCTTGTGTTTACAGAGCATTTGAGTGGCGATCCCGTGCGAACAGGAAGCTCCGGAAGGTAGAGGCGTCTCACCTTGGCCAGGTATTTAACCTGCGTCTCCGTGGTGATGCAGGCGTTCCCGCTCTCTTCTGCTCCATACTGAATGTTGCCCAGGTGAAGGACACTGGCAATGATATTCAACAGCTCCTGTGGGCAGAGAGAGAGAGAGAGAGAGGGAGAGTGAGAGAGAAAGAAAATAACAGCATGCGTGTGAGCAGGTTTAACCACACCACCAGCGGGTGGATTTTGTTTTGTTATGCGAGTCCATGTCATTTACACAGCAAAGCTCTACAGGACCTGACTTGGAGCTAACTGTTTAATAAAGTGCAGCAGCACTAATGCTTCTCTGTCCTCTGCAGGGACATGGCAGTTGGGTGTTATCTGGAGCGGCTGCAGTGTGGGGAAGAGGGTGTTTTCCGCTGTGCGCCAGTTCCCCACCTCCACCTCGTCCTCGGTGAAGCCAATGACCGTCAGGGCTTTCCGCACCGCCTTCCAGTCACTGCGGTCGTTGATGGAGCTCACTTTGGGGCAGTTCCCCTGGGAGGCAAAGCAGAAACATCACTGGCCTCATGCGCAGCGGGTTTGTGCAATAGCACCTTGCGCACGCACACACACAAATCCTCAGAGAAATGCACACACATACACACAAACAGACACACACGCACACGCGCGCGCACACACACGCGCGCGCGCACACACACACACACACACACACTAAAGGCCTAAGGATTGCGGTCTGTAAAAGATCTATTAGAGAGGGCCCTGAAGCACTGTATACTGGTAATAACACTTACACGTTCATATTTTTATGTTCGTGCATGTGCGTGTCTGCACAAGTGAGTATGTGTATAATGTGCATCTGTGTAAATATGTGCACACACGTGTGCGCTTGCGAACACGCTGCATGGGCAGGGAGAGAGCTCTCCAAGCCACACAGCACGCGCGCGAGCGGTTCTCAGTGAAGGCAGAGAGCTGGGGAGGCTGAGACACGGGCTCCAGCTCCACCCCGGCGCTGCAGCGCAGACCGACTGCAGACATTTAACGAGCTCTTTCTCCAGAGGAGGCCCCAGCACGCACGCTGACTTCAGAGAATTAATGAAGGAAGTGGCAGGCAGGAGGCGCGGGGAGGAGGCGCGGGGAGGGCCGGCTGCCCTAATAATGTCTCAGGGACGGGGGGGGGGGGGGCGGCGCACACAGAGGAGGGGAGGAAGAGACACAGAGAAGGAAATAGATAGAGACTGGCCCTGAGTCATGGGGGCTTGGTCCAGAGGGAGGTGGGAGTGTTCCTGAGAGAGGGGGCGTGGCCACAGGACGTTAGGCTCACAGCCCTGCTCTGTGGGGGCCGGTGCGGGGTCTGGGGCCTACCTTCACCAGGTACTGGTACTGCTGGGCATTCCTCTCCAGGCCCAGCCTCCTCAGCAGGTCCTCCTCCCCGCCCTCGATCAGCTGGTAGAAGATGTGGAAGTTCCTCTCGCCGTGGCTCTGGTGCACCACACGAGACTTCTCCAGCAGGTAGTTCAGAATGTGGCCTCCAACCGGGGCTCCCTGCAGGGGGGGGGGCATGGGGAGAGGGAGAGGGGGAGGGGGCATGGGGAGAGGGGGAGGAAGAAAGGAAAGAAAGAGCAAGAAAAGTGCCATGTTTACAGTTATCAGATCATATTAGCCAGAATGGCTTAGACAGATTACATTTTTTACAAACAATGTTTTACGGAAGCTATAAATAAGAATAAAAATTATGAGTAGTAGATCCTTTTTTTTGGGGGGGGGGGGGGTGTTATAGATCACCCAACATGTACAAACAGATGTTAAATAATATTAAGGAATGCAGTCGCTATTGCAGTGCTACCAGTCTGCATAATGACAAAGAACTGCAGTACTGTGGCCAAAGCTGGATCTTACACTGATGAGCATGGGGTGAGCAGAATTACATTAAAGAGAAAGACCATTTACCTTGAAGTCAAACTGAATGTCCATATATTTGCCAAATCGGCTGGAGTTGTCATTGCGCAAAGTTTTAGCGTTACCAAAAGCCTGGAGATTTAAAATTAGAGAGAGGGAGGGAGGGAGGGGGAGCGGCAGAGAGAGAGAGAGAATTACATTACAGTACATTTATTCAGCAGACACTCCTACCCACATGCGCACCGACACACACACACTCACACACTCACACACGCACACACGCTCACACGCTCACGCACACACTGACACAGTCACACAGGCTCACATACACAGACCTACACTTAGCCTATGGGGCCAGGAGGCGTCAGCAGTATTGCATATACAACTTAATAACGTTCATAAGCTTTTATTGGCCTTATTTCCTTCAGAAAGGTATCATAAAAACATCTGGGGAGAAAAACAAAACAAAACAGAACTCGCAGAGCGCTGAACGTTTAAAAAAAAAAAAAACAAAAAAAAAAAAAAAAGAACTAAAGAAAAAATCCCCAGCTGTTCAGACAGAACTCTGCCACTTGGTAATTGTGTGTTTGGCAGATGCTTAATCCAGAAGGACCTGCAGATCTATAATGAGAGGCTGTGAGAAGCACATTTCACAGACAAACAGGAGCAACAGGAGAACGCGCGGTACGCCAGAGGTTAGGGGTTAAATTGAATGGGCGCTCAAACAGAGGCCACAGCTTCACACGCCACGCACTTAAAGAGGAACCCCAGCTCAAAACCACCGCGTCATGCCATCTACCTTAGTTCTAACGTGTGGCACGTGGTAATTCAACCCACAACAGCACGGAAACCCCACCGCAATGATGTCCCCACCAGCCCCCTCCCCCATCGTAGGGAACGGGCTGAGGAGATTCAGCGGGGGCTGTAGTTCAGACGAGCGCGAAGCACCAATAAGACCCCGCGGCCTCGTCTCAGACACCGCGCTTCCATCGCAGGAAATGAAGAGAACGAGAGATCAGTCACAGTTACGCACAGCAATTTCACAGAATCAAAGGACGCCTCCCTTCACTTCAGTGATAAGGATGAGCAGGAGGTCGTCTTGCATTCGAATGATGTCATCAATCCGAGCGCCCTTCCCATGAACGCAGACAGAAAGGGTTTTTTTGACAGACGTATCGCAGGTCGGACAGGTCACCGAGGCTGAGAGACAGAGCACAGGGAATGTTTTTTGTTTTAAGCACCCCGGGCGGGGCGCGGGCCGTACCTCCAGGACGGGGTTGGACTGCAGCAGCCGATCCTTGACGGTCTGCACGTGCTCGCTGGCAGGACAGGTGAAGGCGTAGTACTGCAGGATCTTTTTGGAGGCTTCGGTCTTCCCCGCCCCGCTCTCCCCGGAGATGAGGATGCACTGGTCCTTCCTCTCCGTCCTCATGGAGCGGTACGAGTTGTCCGATACTGCGTATCTGTGCGGGCGGGGGGGGGGGGGGGGAGATGGGGGCGTAAAATGAATGTAAAGTGCTGCTTCATTGAACAGTAGCTGGGTTTACATGGAGCCTAATATTCCGATTAAAATCGGTTTAAAAGCACAAGCAGAATGAAAATGCTCCATATAAACACCTCAATCAGAATAAACAGGCCCAAACCGATTGAAATTTCAATCGGTTGCAGAGGGGTAGTTTAAACCTTTTCATAAACCGATCGAAAGAAAAATGTCCCATGCAAACGATGAAACTGATTATTTTCTGGCTGCGCATGCCCACCGTCTTGACGTAAATGCGTGGTGACCTTTCTCTCCACTGATCAAACACGTGATGTAGGGGTGGGCGATATGACGATATTAGATTGTGAACGATTAAAATGTCTCCACGATCTGCCTTTCCAGAGAGATCGGGAGTATCGGGCTACAGTGAAACTGCACATTCTATCAGTTGCACTGACAACGCTCATACAAGGCATCCAACATTGTTTTCTCAGCCAAACCTAAAATCTATTTTTTCAGTACTTTCGCGATTTTTTTCTGTGAAAGAAAGAAAAAAATTCAAAAATTCTTTTTTTTTTTTCAAAGAAGTCCGAGGTGGTCCAGCGAGCTCTTTTGGTTGCTAAGGGGGCGTGTATCGACCACCCCATATAAATGAATGGAACTTGACATAAATTTGCTAGCATACTGTATAAGTGTCCTATCTTCCGTATTTGAGATTAATATGAGAAAGGGTGGTCGCTATCAGTACAGTAGGAATCCGTACATATTCACAGTTGTAAGCGAAGTCGCAGGACGCAAAATAGCCGTTAGGAAAGCAGTTTGAAATGATTAAGCAACGTCTGCGCCATTGCTTTTAATGGGTCGTGATGAGAAAATTCTGAGCGTGTTGCTTGTCTTAAAGTTGATACTGTAAATAAGACTGTAGACTGTATTAATATAACTACATGTATGAAGTTGGTTTTACACATTTAGAAAGTTTATTATGTGTATTTTTTTACAGGACTTACATTTTAATAGGTAACGATGTCCAGTTATCTGTAATAAATATGAAGTAAATACACTACCAGTGAAGGTGGTCGATACACGTGAAGGACCAAAGAGCTTTTTAAACTTAACCCCGATACCCCAGAAGGAAAAACTCAAAGCTCAGATGTTCTGGGTAGAGCAGAAGATCTTAGATAGGTAGCAGAGGTGTATGCGAGTGAGACAGGGCTTTTTTTGGGGGGGGGGGGGGGGGGGGTTTGTTTGTAATGACAAGCAGTCCCATGGAACGGCTGGCAGACAGAGAATTGGGGGGGGTAATGAGATAATGATGGTTTCATCACCTTCGGCATTCTCCAGCAATACGGCTGCAAAACAACCCCCGCTGCCGCGCACGCCCCAAGTGAGTGGGAGGGGCTTCCTCTTTCTGAGAGGAAAGTCCCCCCCCGCCCACCGCATGAGCTTGCCTCCTTCCTCCCCAGTGCAGCAAAAACACCTCTGCTCCCTCTAACGGCGCAAAACCTTAGCGTCGCCAGCTAAAGTACGGACATGCGGGTTGGCAACATTTGGCTCGCTGACAGAAGTTACCGCGAGGAAGTCGTATCGTTCAAAGTTCAGAGGAACCAGCCCCCCAAACCCATGTCTCCTGGCAACTGAGAAAACAAACAAGCACACGAGCGCATGCGCGAGTACAGCCCAGATGAGAGCATGTCGACATCCGGGAGGCTGCAGGAGTGATGCGACGGGACCGAGACTGCGCATTGCGCAAGCATCAGCGTACTGCGCTGATGACCATGCTCTGCATGCTGCTCAGGCTTCCGGACAGGGCCGGCCTCCCGCCCAGTGAACACAGTGAGTCACCGCGTGTCACAGCACTGTCTGCAGCCCACTGAGACAATCTCACTGGATGTTGGGTGGGTCGAACGTCTTACATACGCTATATGACCAAAAGCATCTGGACACCAGGTCTGGGGCTGTTTCTCATGGTTTGGGCTAGACCAGTGTTTCTCAACCCTGGTCCTGGGGACCCACTGCCCTGCATGTTTTAGACGTCTCCCTGCTACAACACACCTGATTCAAATGAATGGGTCGTTATCAGGCTTCTGCAGAGCTTGATGACAGGGCAGGGCAATGTTGGATGTCTGGTGTCCACATACTTCTGTCCATGTAGTGTATATGTAACACCGGTCTTACAGCTGGTTGGGAATGAACTGTATGCTTTCAGCATTTCATTAACCATGGGTCACTGGAAGGGGTGGAACGCTTACGGAAATGCTATGCATTGCAAAATATAGTAAATATACAGAAAATATAACAATACGCATATTTCACTGCAATTCATTTTCACTAAATGCCTGGCTGAAAGAGACAATAATTACTATATTTGCCCAAATATTGTGAAGTGTTGCCATAACGTTTACAATAACAATATTTCATTTGAATATATTGCAGTATATTCAGTGACAGTAAGGCAAGCAGATTGAGTGCTAAGATGAGGCAAATCTCAAGTAAAACCTGATGGTCACGTATTATAGCTGTTCCCCAGTCCTCCCATCATGTCCTGTACTGTCCCATCATCCCCTGCAGTGGAGATGTGGGTAAGACTAGGTACTCAGACGATGGCTTGCGTGCGTGAGGATGGGGTGCGGGCGACTCACATGTGGGGAGAAACCTCGTAGAAGTTGACGCCCCTGTATCGTTCCATGTGCTGCTTACTGTAGATCTCCAGCTCCTTGTACGGGTTCACTGACACCAGAACCGACCCGATATAGGTCTGAAACAGCACAAACGGAAGACAGTGCTCAGGGGACAGTGAGGGTGCACGCATGAATACACACAAACACACATAATGCATGCACAACACGCGCACACACAATACACACACACACATAACATGAACACACAAAATGCACATGCGCACACAAACACACACACATACGCAAATAATGCGCACACTCACACTCAACTTTCACAAATCAGCCTCTATCTTAGGTTGCGTAATCACACTCCCATAAGAGCAGCTAAGTGTCTCAGGTAGCACAGTCTCATACACACTCTGATACAGAAACACAGAAGCAATTAGCGTCTCAGTTAGCATAGCATCAAACACACCCCCATACAGAAACGTAACTGCAGTTAGTGTCTGAGGCAGGATAATCTCACACACAGTATCACAGGAGCTGGTGCTTTGCAGAAGCAGCAGGGGGCCTTACGTAGATGAGGTTCTCCTTGAACCTCTTGCGTAGGTTCTCGATGAAGGCCGCCTCGCTAGTGTAGTTCTCCAGGAGGACGAAGTCCTGCACCCCCACCCGGTCCCTGGCTGTCAGCGCACTCTCCATCATCGCGCGCACCCCCTCCGTGCTCACCGCCTGCAACCAGAGATCACAGGTCAAAGGTTAAAGGTCCGGAGACCCACGGTTAAACTGCCCCACACTACTTCTCCCAGTGAGCTGCAAACCAGAGGAGAACGCCCTGGAATTGAACAAAAGCACATCCCATCATACACATCCTAAAATGTTTAACATGTACCATTACATTAGTATGCACCAAAAATATGAATCCACAAGCACCCCGCACCCCACCCCCCCCAACCATATCCCCGCCAGGTGAAATTTGAAATAAACAGGATGTGGTTTAAAACAAAGAATACCTAGAAGCAAAAATAGTAATGCTCGAGAACCTCACGGCCAGCTGCCTCGACATCACCCACCCAGCTATCACCTCATACTCCATTTCCATCTCCCTCCATTTCACACCTCCTCTAGTAGAGCTCTTCCTGAGCCTAGAACACAGCTGTACACACAACACTCAAGGCTAACGTTCTTTCCAGTTCAGTACCAGTGTGTACACAAACTGGGCGATGGCACTCAGCGCAACACGACGCTAGCACAAAAAGCGCATCCGAGAACTCAGGGCTGGTGCTCAATTCCTTTTCAGTTCCGCCAAATCATGAAACCAACTGAAAATTAAATTCATTGACCAAAAATATAAGCAGGGATCATCACAGGAATTTTTCAATTCATGAATTTAACTCCAAATTATTCCCTTAATTGGCGGACGTGAAATGGAACTGACCCCCAAAATAACAATCAAAATACTATAAAAAGTCGTCGTCAGTGGTCGAGACGAAGAATATGCAAGTTTTAGAAAGTCTTATGGAACTTTACTTTCATACTGTCAGGACAATATTCCTGGACGAAGGCAATTAAAGAAAAGGAGAAACTACCACCGCCGTAGCACTGAAAGCCCCACCCATCCCGCAAATTAAAAAGAAATACAGCAGAGCATGCAGTATTCTAAAGATACAGCTCAGACCGTCACCTGCTCCAGGTGCTTTCCCAGAAAGCCGTTCTCCACAATGGACGAATGGGTTTTGTGCAAAAGATTACGAAGGTTGTTTAAATCCATGGCTCCGGGCTGATCTGATCTTTCTCCGCACTAACTAGTGAAGCCCGAAACTGTGGTCCGAACAGTTATGTGGATGAATGTGTGTGCGAGCAATCACATGTACACACGCGCACAAACACACACACACACAATAATATGAACGCTGTGTTCTGTGTCGGTCTGTGTGTGCGTGAGAGGAGGCGGGTGTAGATGAGCGTGCGCTAGGTTACCGGTTTTTACATGGACAGACACACACACACACAGCTGCTACCTGCACTGTTGTTGTGTTATTGATGCGGTACTGAGCACTCCAGGGAAAGGATGAGTGCTTTAGACAGTGTTTTAATTAATGCCACCTGCACAGGTGAAATGAACATGCCTGCAAGCGCACACAGCGGATGTGCCTGCGTGCACAAGTTTGTGTGTGTGTGTGTGCGCACGTGTGTGTGTGTGGAATGTACACGTGTATGTGTGTGAAGGGTGTGTGTGCATATGTGTGTGTGGGGTGTGTGCGTGTATGTGTGAGAGTGTGTGCGTGTAGGTTTGGCATGTGTGCTTTTGTGCATACGTGTGTTTGTGTGTGCGGCATGTATGCGAGTGAGTGTGAAGGGTCTGTGTGCATATGTGTGTGAGTGTGTGTGTGTAGGTTTGGCATGTAGTGTGTGCTTTTGTGCATACGTGCGTTTGTGTGTGCGGGTAGGCATGTTTGTGGGTGTGTTCCCATAAATAATGATGGACGATAATAATGATGATCAGAGGAAGACAGAATGTCATGGAAAAGGAGCCGAGAAGGCCAATGTGAGAGTATCAGGGCCTAAAGTTGGTCCATATAAGAAGGAAGGAGAGAGTAAGACTGAGTAACCTGGGCCAAAGATTGCTGTTTTTAAAGAAAGGAGAGAGTAAGACTAACATGGGCCAATAATAGTAGTTTTCAAAGAAAAGAGAGAGTAAAACTGAGTAACATGGGCCAAAGATGGTTGTTTTTAAAGAAAGAAGAGTTGCAGTAAAGAATGGCTCAATAATGTTGGCCCCACTGCACTCAAGTCTTTCCAAAAACAACCGCTGCACCCCCCTCTCCCTTACTTGTGCATGAATGTGTGCGTATATTTGTATCTGAGCTCTACTGCGTCTGTGAATACCTGTGCAAATGATTGTGTTTGACCAGCATAAACATACACGCATGAGCGTGATTAACTCAGTCAATATGCATGTAGTCAAGAGAGAGAACTTTTTTCGTTTTTTTTTTTAACAGAAAGGTTTCACTACCAAACTATATCCGCCGACCGCAGAGCCTGTTTCTAGCGTCTCAGCCGCTCAGCCGAGGTTACCCTGACATTTCCTCTCGCTGTGTGCATGTGTGCGATCCCAGCACACGCATACTTGTGGTATGCATTCCTCACGCTAGTTATTACTACTGAGTCCTTTAACAGATGCTTCTACCCACGCAGTAGGTGAGATACAGCTTGTACTTATACCAGGCTTTTCCTCAGGGTTTAAAATAGGCCTTGGGGGCAAGGAGTTCCTGCCGGTGTCTGATTCCTACACAGCACAAAGTGTTAAATCATCTCTGGTTGAGTAATTTTTACTCTGATGTGTTATCCCATTTGGACTCATATAAAGTCACATTTTGATTTAAATTAATGTGCATTTTACTTTGCAGCAATTCCAGAGCACAGCAACGTAATCATCGTTTACTTTACAAATGTTATCAAAGCTGGTTTCACACTAACGGTCCTGAAAAGCATAAACATCGGTAAAACGTGTTTCAGATTTGGATTATGCAAGATCGTTTTTCTCTCACTCCACGCTGATGCGTCTGCAGAACCGCAGGCATGGCCAGGCGTCCAGTATCATCAGCTAACGGTGGAATATTAGCAATGACCTTTTCATGCATCCCTTTACTTACATGTAAACAGGCAATAGGGGCACGTCAGTCTGCGCCAGTTTACAGACAATTCCAAGCCTGTGCACTATAACGTGTTGCTAATCAACACCTGTGCGACTGTCTGTCGGGTTCAGTGTTGGAGCAAACTAAGACTGGAGTCTGTTTGTCTCAGATGTGAAACTGCAGCGAGGCCCACAGGACATGCAGAAAAGGTTTTAAAAACTCCACTAATTTAGCCAAACAGACCACATCGAATCAATGTTTTCATTACAAGTCAACCAAAATAGAGAAAAAGGCTAATGATGTTCACAGACAACTGAATGATTTACAGTGATGTACATACTGCAATTCACTGTAAGAGAACTGTGGATGCACTTAACATGCAAACGGCCTGCACAGAACACAGCTGACCGGGACATCGACCACCTGTGAGAAGAGGCCATCCTTGTATATGACGGATTACCAACTCTGTGTGTGTGTGTGTGTGTCTGTGTGTGTGTGTGTGTGTGTGAGATTCACACACCCAGACAAGACATTTTGAAGGATGGGGAATTACATTTTATGAGTTGGACTAACTGATAACCAGACCACTCGCATTCTTTCACACGACAGTCTGCCAGCCAGCACACAATGAGACTGGGAAACGGACTTGCAGGCGCTCGATCAACCAGAGCAGTCGCTACAGCGCACTGAGGCGGGGGACTGCCCACCCACGGAAACCTCCCCCCTTCCCTTCCAAAGTGAAGCTTCAGCCAATCACGTGCCACGCTGTGTGGGGCGTGTAATAATCAGCACAAGACAGTCAGGATTATGTCTGCACCATCACTTCCCTTACACAAAGTGCTTCAGCTGGATCCACCAATCATGAGGCCCAGGGTAGGACTCAGGAGGAGTTCTGACTGGGTGAGGTAAGTCAGTGACTGACAGTGCTCAGCAAATAAAGAAACAGAGAGACTGCGGCCAGTAGCTCCTCTGGGTGACATACAGGGTCCGGGAGGCTTCACTTGATCATGGGGTCTGTGTTTCATTGCTCTGCAGCGACCCCTGCTGGTCGATCGGGGTGCCCGTGGACTGCACGCCAAAGCCACATATGAAAGGTCTTCATCTGGGCTCGGGCTCTGCGTGAGCTTGGCTTCGTGCTGCACTGTGAAAAGAGCCAGGCTGGCGAGACCGTGTGTTTGGGAGGAGAACAGATGTCTTCACTCTCCTGAACTGGCGGCGGGGATCACGCACGAACGTGGCTGCAGTTACGAAGGGCTAATTGGACATTCCAAATCAGGGTGGGAACCGGACATACTCAGCCCCACGTTGGGCGCAAAAAAAAAAGTGGTTTGCTGTGCTCGTCACTAGGCGGGGCCCACAAAGAGGTTCTACTCAGGACATCAACTCAAAACACCTAAATTAGCATCGCTCCTGGAGCGCCAGCAAGGACTCTTTTTTTCCCCTCGGTGTGTCCCTAAGTGACTCTGTTTCCAGTGTCCACTCTCGACGTCCTGAGCTGTCACTCCAATCAGTGTCCCTCCCAGGCTCTCTGAGAAACAATGGAGCTGGCGTTCCTGCCGGGGTTTTGGGCCTCTGAGAAACACGGCGTTCTCTCAGGGCTCGTTAAGGCCCCGTTAAGCTCGTTAAGTGTGTGTGTGTGGGGGGGGGGGGGGGGGGTCCTTATCTCGCCATCTCTTTACAGTGCTCAATGGAACAAAACAACAAAAAAAAGAAACAACCTTTAAAAAAACAGCAAAACAACAGTGGAGCGGAGCCCAGGCTAGAGGCCGGAGGCAGACCTTTGGCCAGAGAGGAACCTCTTCTCCCACCGCTTCCCTCCCCAATCGCCATGCCCGCCCTCTCCATTACTTCATTGTTCCCCCATAGGGGCTTCCTGACCCCACCTCCTGTAAAGGATCTCCTCGACAGCGCGATGCCGTCAGGTTTTCCGAGAGCCCCGGCTCATAACAAAATGTTTTTTGGGGGGGGGGGGGGGGGGCGTGGGTCAGCCTTGGGACGGGCTCCCCACCCGCACATTCCTTTTCTGCCAACACCTCCCGCTACATCTAACTCCCCCTCTCTGCTTCCATACCCAGGTTTAACCACACAATCCACACAAAAACGCAGCGTATGCTAGCTTCCCATGGATCAATGTGGAAGGTTCTCTCGGCTATTCTTACTCTGTTGCCCTGAAATCCCTCTTTCAGACAAACACAGCCTCTGCCGGCAAACAGTCGAGGGGGGGGGGGGGGGGGGGGGGGATTCAGCGTATCGTAATAAAAACATCCGTGAGCCCCCCCTCAGGCTAGGGTTTGGAATGTAACCTGGGAAAGCTGGGAAGAAGCAGGCAGGCTTGTTCACAGGTGTGACTTTTGCAAGTGAAATGATCCAGGAGGGACACTCTCCAATGCCAAGACAAGCAGGCAACACAGGTAAACGGCCTCTCAGCTAAAAGCTAAGGTTAAAATACCCCCTTCTGCCCTGTGATAGATTGGTGGCCTGTCCAGGGTTTATTCCCGCCTCTTGCCCAATGCATGCTGGGATAGGCTCCAGCACACCCCCACGACCCTGCCCAGGATAAGTAGGTATAGATAATGGCTGGATGAATAGATGCCCTCCTTTCACAAACAGTTTTTTGTTGATGTTCGAAGTGTTCGAAGAATAATTAAACAGAAACGTGACTAGGTGTAAACAGCCTGACAGTAAGTAGCCCGGATCAGCTGACAGAATCCATTTTGTGTAATAATTATTTATAGCAATGGGTATTTTTGACATAATTCTAATTAATGAAATTAACGTGGGTCAACTTAGTACGCTTTGTCAAACTTTCACAGTATTCTGTGCAACCTGCTAAGCGATCAATACAGCTCCCAGGAGTCTATGCCAGCTGCAGTCCTTATGGACGTCTAAGGGGGGAAGGCATCCTCATGCGAGCAGCCTGACTTTAACTTTCTGTTATAAAAATAGAAGTAGCAGGACATCAGCATTTGTCCTCTTACGTAAACTCGCTCTTTAAGCATTTATCTTCTCAATAAACAAAATGAAAACATTAAGTTGTTTACGCAGAGAAAAGCGCCACTATCTTAAATTTGTTACGGAAAGTTCTGGCATGACCATTTTGGACAGAGACAACAGCTCTTTTAAACACGACGGCAAGAGGACGTGACCTCGCCCACGCTTTTTCCAGAGGACAGCCGTGTAGTTTTCATAATGTTTCAGTATAATACTGCATGAAGCTCACAATTCACTCAGACTTAAGGACACAGGAAGAATATGTTCAGAACTCAACCAAAGGGCATTTGTGAAACAAAAAAGCAAACCCTACTTAATGTTAATATGTCCGGGAATATTAAGGACAAATTCAGATGAAATCCAGGGCACTTTTATCCATCCTACTGTTGAGCCTGGGCTAGCGAGAGCCATGGCGTACACATCGGGAGCAGACCTCCGATAAGCCGCTGCACTAAAGCAACGTAGGCCCTGCACTAATGCAACGTAGGCCCTGTACTAAAGCAACGTAGGCCCTGTACTAAAGCAACGTAGGCCCTGTACTAAAGCAACGTAGGCCCTGTACTAAAGCAACGTAGGCCCTGTACTAAAGCAACGTAGGCCCTGCACTAAAGCAACGTAGGCCCTGTACTAAAGCAACGTAGGCCCTGTACTAAAGCAACGTAGGCCCTGCACTAAAGCAACGTAGGCCCTGTACTAAAGCAACGTAGGCCCTGCACTAAAGCAACACAGGCCCTGTACTAAAGCAACGTAGGCCCTGTACTAAAGCAACGTAGGCCCTGTACTAAAGCAACGTAGGCCCTGTACTAAAGCAACACAGGCCCTGTACTAAAGCAACGTAGGCCCTGTACTAAAGCAACGTAGGCCCTGCACTAAAGCAACGTAGGCCCTGTACTAAAGCAACGTAGGCCCTGTACTAAAGCAACGTAGGCCCTGTACTAAAGCAACGTAGGCCCTGTACTAAAGCAACGTAGGCCCTGTACTAAAGCAACACAGGCCCTGTACTAAAGCAACACAGGCCCTGTACTAAAGCAACACAGGCCCTGTACTAAAGCAACGTAGGCCCTGTACTAAAGCAACACAGGCCCTGTACTAAAGCAACGTAGGCCCTGTACTAAAGCAACGTAGGCCCTGCACTAAAGCAACGTAGGCCCTGTACTAAAGCAACGTAGGCCCTGTACTAAAGCAACGTAGGCCCTGCACTAAAGCAACGTAGGCCCTGTACTAAAGCAACGTAGGCCCTGTACTAAAGCAACGTAGGCCCTGTACTAAAGCAACGTAGGCCCTGTACTAAAGCAACGTAGGCCCTGTACTAAAGCAACACAGGCCCGACGGGAATGCCAAACAGAATGTCGCCGCGCAGAACAGCACAAGCCCAGCCGCACTCTGCCCTGCCCATTGTCCACAGATAGCGACAGTAGCTGCGTTAGCCGTCAACATTAACGCGCGTAACCACCGCAGGCACATTCCTCGTTCCCGAGGAGCGCCGCGGAGGGCCGCTGGTGTGGGGCTTGGCACGGGCCGCTCGCTCCAGGCTCATCCGCGTCTTCCTTATAAGGCGTCCCTCAGCGCGCGGCCCTGCGGCGCTCTCTCACCGCCGCGCAGCGAGCGATCGCCGCAGCGTCGCGCTGGCGAGGGCGGATTACATCACCGGGCCCATTGCCGTTCCAGTTCAGACCAATTAAGCGCAATTTCGGTTCGCTTGTCAAAACAATCCTCACTGAACAGTACGGGCATTTCCTTTGTTCAAGTCCCAGAAAAAATGTAAGTGTTGACTCAACAATGTCAGAATCCACACCGGTTAAACTGTGCTCTGTCAGTGTCAAATATACTCTTGTCAGGGTTGATTTTTGCACTATAATTATGAGATTATAATTATCATTTTAGCTTATTTCACTATAATTATGAGAAGTTCACTTCCTTTCCTGGATTGACTGAATAGAAATGGAATTTCCCTGGTGTTTGGCTCAGTAAATTCTAAACACTATTCAGACTACTCAGAAGAGCAGTGTTAATGTTAACTATTTAACCAGGGTATTGCCCTTTATCGGAGAAAGAACTGGAGATGAATGCACAACATAAATCTGTTGGAGGAAATTTGTGGCTGCCAATATGATCGAAAAGGGCTTGAAACGAAGCTAAAGTTCAGTGCATAAGAAAATCCACATGGCAGATATGTACAGAAATACAGAAATATCAGGATACAATCCAAGTTATAAATTATTTTATAGGCACACACAAACCACCTACAGTAGTTAACTGTCAAATAATAAACCTTCACACTGAACAGAAGAATTAGCCACATAAATTGCCTTCAATTAACACAAATAAGTTAATACGAAACTATTTCCTGGTCGAATTTCCAATAAAAACAGAAGAAGGTAAAATTTGAACTTCAGACAGGACGAAGCTTCCTGTTGCAAAATCTTTAAAACACAGGGAAATGGGATCTCCTATTGCATTTGCATACATGGAAATAACACGCAGCAAAATATTTTACTCGTAGTGACGGCGAAGAGAATTCCACCAAAACAATCTACGGTTATCTCAGGCCTAATGAGGCTCCTCAGAGCAAAACAACGGCGTGAGGAGCGGTTGGGCTGGCGTCGCGCTGAGCTCTGCGCCGTGTGACAAGAAGTTCTGGCTGTCGAGCAGCACCCGGCGCAGTGCGATCCCGTCCCCAGAACACCCTGGGTTTACCTCAGGTGACTGCGCCGCCGGCGGCAGCGCGGAGCGGCGGGGGCTCATAAAGCGCACGGTGCGAAGGCCACGCTCGCTGAGTGCGCTACACGGGGTGGCCGCAGAAAGGAATTCACCGTTAAAACAGACGGGTCTCTCAGTCCCACTGCTGCTTCCTGCGATGCGACCTACCCCCGCGGTCCAGATTAGGCAACGCAGATTTTCCATATCCTCAGTAACTCTGCGGGCCACATGCACTTGGTTTTATTGCTCACATATTCTCTGGCTACCACCTGTGGAACAGCGCGACAGCGCTTTACGTGTGTGTGCTTATGGCGTACCCAAGACCTCAGCCTCTGGCCGAGACATTTAGCTTCTGAGAAATCATTTCCTTATAAATCTGGAAAAGTCCCTCGCCTGTCCCATCCAGTCAGGGACATCGGGAGCAGTGGAAGCCAAGATCACAATGAATGTCACCTGACAGGAGTGACACACACTTACAACAAATGCCCGACATTACATCTGTGGTTATGTTTTGAGCTTTGTGGTTTCAGGCCCAGGAATTGTAAACTTTCTTTTTTTTTTTTTTTGGCTCTGCTCCCTTGTCATTTCAAATGCGAGATGGAACGCAATCTTCAGCGACAGATAGGCAGAGTAAACAGCCGTCAGTCACTGTTAAGGCACAGCATTGACTAACACTGCACAAGCAGAGCTCATGAATACAAACTAATGACAGATGGACACTGCTGTCCCGCAAACAGAAGAACACAGGAACAGGCACATATCAGGCGCCTGACAGCAAGCTAACACGCACGCACGCACGCACGCACACACACTACACAAGACTGCACATACTGGCACTTTCAGACCATAAACACCCCTCGCAGTTTGCTCACCCTGACTCTTGCACTCTCACATTCCAAGAACATTAAAACTCTCTCCCTCCACATTTCTCCAATTTACCAGCCCAAAGAAGCTTGTGTCCAAACTCCTACTGCTTCCAGACACAGTAATATACACACACACACACACAAACACACACACACACACACACACACACACACACACACAAACAAACACACACACACACACACACGCACACGCACAGCTCCAACACAAACAGAAAGAAAACGGCCCCATTGTGCAGAGTGAAGGTCTTACCGTGGCTCGGTACTTCATGATTCGGTCTGTTTTTTTCCCCCTTTTTTCGTGCGCCTGATTTATGGCAATCTCTCCTTGAAAAAATCCACGTCAGGGAGATCACGCAGAGCCCATATTTATAACTCGGGTCTGTCCATGTGTGGGACAGACCCAGCTGCCCTAATCCGTCCCGTTTCTCCCAGTCCCTCCGCACGGAGGAAGCAGCGACTCTGAAGGGCGATACCCTCACACACGCACGCGCGCGCGCACACTCACGCACGCACACACACTCCCCCTCCCAGCTACGCTAGGAGCAGCAGGATGAGTGACTCGCTCCTGCCCCACCCCCGATGTTCACGTTTTTGCCGTGACAGGTAAAAGAACAGCGGATTCGGACACCTCTCCCGCAACGCCCCGCCCCGTCTTTCATCCCCTCCTAAATCAGGCGGCGGCGGACAGGAAGCCGCCGCCGCGCCTGAGCGCCCCACATCTGGCCCAGAACACCGCTCGCACGGCAAAACAGAAAAGCGGGGAAGAAGTAAGACATGTGCCGTCTGCCCACGCAGAGTGTGAGAAGAAGGGCTGATGAAAGAGAGAGAGAGAAGGGGAAAGGAGGAATATGAAAGGCCTGGAAAAATCCACTAATAACCCATGACCATTAATATCTCCCGCAAAAAATGAAAACAAATGTCACAGGACTGAGGCCAAGTGCATTCCTTCTCTTCCTTCTGTGCCGTCTCTCTCCCTCGCTCTCTCTTGCACTCTCTCTCTTGCTCTCTCTCTCTCATACTCTGTCTCTCTACAAGTTTTCCAAGTTTTATAAGCTGCAGCAGATAAATAGCACTCGTGCTGACATCATACATTTTCTCCTGCTTTCTCACTGTCAGCTGGAACATTGCACACGTTTGCGTGCATCTGTGTGCACATACGAGAACAAGCATGCATGTGCAGGTCTGTGTTTCTGTGCATGTGAGAGAGCATGTATGTGTATGAAAGTGCATGTGTGTGTGTCAGTTGGTCTGTGTGCATGTATGTGCGTGTGTGTGTGTGTGAGAGAGAGAGAAAAGCGAGGGACAGAACTGCATTTTGTGAATTATGTCATTTCCCTCTAAAAGGTGCCAGTATGTTTGTTACTGGGGCAACAGTGTTGTTTGTGCTGTTTGTGGTCAGAGAGCAGGAAGACAGGAAGAACAGTACTGAAGCTGTTCTGAGGTGCTGTGGACCAGCAGGGCACTGGCACAGGCTAACGCCCCACACACAGACACACGCACGCACACACACAGACACATAGACACAGACACAGACACGCCTCCCTGGAACCACACCAGCTGTCCTCCGCAGGTAAAGTCTGGGCCAAGGTCACCTGCTGCTGTCTCTGAGGGAGGAAGAACGCCCTCTGTTGGACCAACTATGCCAGCATCTCACTTAATAAATGAATTCTCATGCTTTACTGATGTTTCATTGATTCTGACTGTGATTACATAATAAGGAACACAATTTCATTATTAATATTAACATTATTATTATTGTTTTGAGTTGGTACTTTTTCTCCAGTAATACAAATCTGACCGGCTTTCATTTCTCCCCACAACTCTTTCCCTCCCTTGATCTCCATCTCTAACTATCTCTCCCTGCCCATCTCTCTTCCTCTTTTTCTCTCACCCTCCATCTCGCTCACCTGCTTTCTCAGTGTCAACCTCCGGACCTCTCACTGACTATTCAAATCCTCCCCCTTTGCAAACTAACAACCCACAAATAATGCTGTGAAACATATTTAACGTCACATAAAAGGAAAAGTCCAAACTTGTACTGCTACACTCATAGCACAGTTCAGTGTTTAAGGGCACAAGGTTCATAAAGAGCAGGACATCCCGTTCGGCCTATTCTAGCTCACCATTAAGCTACAGTAGAGAGACTCCCACACAGCCCCCAGCCTGCACCTGGGCAGCCTGACTGGCTGCACCGCACGGCCTGGTGAGCTGAGTTTTCTGGGCCCGGAGCAGGACAGGGGCGTGGGCAGCGGCGTGGGCAGCGGCGTGCGGCCGGGGGGGGGGGCTCCTGACGAGGCTGACGGACAGCAGGCCGCCGGTGGAGCATCAGTCCACGCACGCCGCCGCCGCGACTGCCCACGGCAGAGACGCGCTCGATGAAACGAGAGGCGTTCAGCGACAGTCCCAGCAGAACGAACCCCCCCCCCCCCCCTCCCCTCCACTCTGAGGAGCCGCGACGCTTCTGGAAACTTCCTACCGCGTACGAGACTGTTCAGGGAAAAACAGCGTCTGACTCCCTGCCGAGGCCGCGGGGCCTAAGGTCCGTGGGAAAGAAGAGATGGAATCCCTCGCTCCTTTCTATTTATTTTTTTATTCCACCCCCCCCCCCCCACCCCTCAACATTCTGCGTCTCTCTCTCTCTCGCTTCATTTTAGCTCTTTGTCTCGTTTTCTTTCTTTTTTTCCCTTCCTCCCATTTCCTGTCCCGCCTCTCTTCTCTAGGCCTTCTTCTGGTCTCGCTCTTCAGTTTCTGTCCTGCTACACAAGCCCCTCTCCCTCACACTGCACAAGCCCCACTCCCTCACACTGCACGAGCCCCACTCCCTCACACTGCACAAGCCCCACTCCCTCACACTGCACAAGCCCCACTCCCTCACACTGCACAAGCCCCACTCCCTCACACTGCACAAGCCCCACTCCCTCACACTGCACAAGCCCCACTCCCTCACACTGCACAAGCCCCACACTGCACAAGCCCCACTCCCTCACACTGCACAAGCCCCACTCCCTCACACTGCACGAGCCCCACTCCCTCACACTGCACAAGCCCCACTCCCTCACACTGCACAAGCCCCACTCCCTCACACTGCACAAGCCCCACTCCCTCACACTGCACAAGCCCCACTCCCTCACACTGCACAAGCCCCACTCCCTCACACTGCACAAGCCCCTCTCCCTCACACTGCACAAGCCCCACTCCCTCACACTGCACAAGCCCCACTCCCTCACACTGCACAAGCCCCACTCCCTCACATTGCACAAGCCCCACGCCCTCACACTGCACAAGCCCCACTCCCTCACACTGCACAAGCCCCACTCCCTCACACTGCACAAGCCCCTCTCTCTAACACTGCACAAGCCCCACTCCCTCACATTGCACAAGCTCCACTCCCTCACACTGCACAAGCCCCTCTCCCTCACATTGCACAAACCCCTCTCCCTCACACTGCACAAGCCCCACTCCCTCACACTGCACAAGCCCCACTCCCTCACACTGCACAAACCCCTCTCCCTCACACTGCACAAGCCCCACTCCCTCACACTGCACAAGCCCCACTCCCTCACACTGCACAAGCCCCTCTCCCTCACACTGCACAAACCCCTCTCCCTCACACTGCACAAGCCCCACTCCCTCACACTGCACAAGCCCCACTCCCTCACACTGCACAAGCCCCTCTCCCTCACACTGCACAAGCCCCACTCCCTCACACTGCACAAGCCCCTCTCCCTCACACTGCACAAACCCCACTCCCTCACACTGCACAAGCCCCACTCCCTCACACTGCACAAGCCCCACTCCCTCACACTGCACAAGCCCCACTCCCTCACACTGCACAAGCCCCTCTCCCTCACACTGCACAAGCCCCTCTCCCTCACACTGCACAAGCCCCTCTCCCTCACACTGCACAAGCCCCACTCCCTCACACTGCACAAGCCCCACTCCCTCACACTGCACAAGCCCCTCTCCCTCACACTGCACAAGCCCCACTCCCTCACACTGCACAAGCCCCACTCCCTCACACTGCACAAGCCCCACTCCCTCACACTGCACAAGCCCCACTCCCTCACACTACACAAGCCCCACTCCCTCACACTGCACAAGCCCCACTCCCTCACACTGCACAAGCCCCTCTCCCTCACACTGCACAAGCCCCACTCCCTCACACTGCACAAGCCCCACTCCCTCACACTGCACAAGCCCCACTCCCTCACACTGCACAAGCCCCACTCCCTCACACTGCACAAACCCCACTCCCTCACACTGGGAGGGAGTTACAGTAATCCAGAGAGGGAGGCGGATAAAGAGAAAGATGCCAATCGCGACAGAGAGATTCATTTTATTTATTTAACCTTTATTCTAATTGAGATCAAAATTGCTTTGGCAAGAGAGACTTGGCAAGATGAGCAGCAGAACAATTTCACAGAATATGAAATAAGCTTACCCCACACAGGGAACATACAATTTTTACATCACAAAGGAGCAAGAGAAAGAAGCCAAGGCAGAGAGAAGCAGAGAGAGAGAGGGACAGAGACAGAGAGAAACAAAGAGAAATAGGGACAGAGAGACAGAGACAGAGAGAAGCAGAGAGGAAGAGGTACAAAGAGGGAGAGGGACAGACAGAGACAGAGAGAAGCAGAGAGGGAGAGGGACAGACAAAGACAGAGACAGAGAGAAGCAAAGAGAAATAGGGACAGAGTATATTTTATCTTTTATACATTGCCATGTATCTACCAAGCTTTAGCAATACAAATGTACAAATTTGTCATGCCAATAAAGCTAATTGAATTGAAAATTGAATTGAATTGAATTGACAGAGAGGGAAAGGGACAGACAGAGATAGAGTGAAAGAGAGGGAGAGGCACAGAGAGAGAGAAGCAGAGAGGGAGAGGGACAGAGAGAGACAGGGTGAAACAGAGAGGGAGAGGGACAGAGAGAGAGAGAAGCAGAGAGGGAGAGGTACAGAGAGTGAGAGAAGCAGAGAGGGAGAGGTACAGAGAGTGAGAGGGACAGACAGAGACAGAGTGAAACAGAGAGGGAGAGGGACAGAGAGAGACAGAGTGAAACAGAGAGGGAGAGGGACAGAGAGAGAGCATTAAAACAAAGAGGCTCACTTGAAGCACGCTGATCCAAACTCAACTATCCAAGCAGCCCAGAAACAGACCCGACTGCAGGAGAGTCCACTGGGCCAGCCGGCCGCGGTGTACCCTGAGCTGCAGCACCTTCGCTAGTCCGCCTTACGGCAGGGCTGCAACAGCACATTACAATGAGTCAGCCAAAATTATAGATTATAACATCTATCTATCTCCATCTATCTATTACAACACACAAACTTCACACTGAAGTTCCACCTCATACTTTTTCTAAAGGAGCTGGTTATATTATAACGATAAACTACAGTATTCCCACATCTTAGAGCAAAAAATAACTCGTAACCTCTGTTGTTTATTTCATACAGCCTCATCTTTATCAAGGGGGTAATTTCCTTAATATTTAAAAATACTGATTACATATTAAAGAGCACATTTTTCCCCCACATGGGATGTCATTGCAAAGGCGCTTCAGTGCTGTGCTCCACAGTCACAACTCTCTTATCAGTTGAGCTATTTGCCCTGTTCAGAGTTTGAGAGAGACTTTTATGGCTGTTACTATGCCATTTGCGTCATAAAAGCCTCCCAATCAGTCACGCCTTCAGAGAATCGGACCATTTGTCTTTCCTTTCTTTCAATCTGCCTTTTAATCCCTCCTTCCGCCTATTTCTGTCCCTCCCTCCCTCCGCCCTCTCTCGCCAGCTCGGCTATTTATACACTCTCTGCCTGGCAGAGCTATTTCTGGAGACTGCTGAGCCTCTCACAGTAACATGGTCAGACGGCACCACAGACAGAATGGGAGAAAATGAGAGAGGGAATGAGGAGGAGAGAAAGAAAAGATATGTAAGAGACAAATAAATAGAAAGAGAAAGCAAAGAGGAAAAACAATAATATAACAAAAGGTAGAGAAAAAGGGAAAGAAACGCAGAGGAAAAAAGGAAGAAACTAAGAAAGAAGGAAAGAGGAACAAAGAACAATAAAAAAAGAAAGAAAGAGAGAGAAAAAAACATCTGTTCCAAACTAAGCAGTTTTATGACAGCCTACTTCCTGGTGCCACCCCATTGGCTGACGCAGTGCCACTTCTGACCTGCAGGGGGGTTAAAAGGCTTGGGCTGCCTGTGCCATCGGCAAGGCACCAGAGTTTTCTCAATGGGAGATGAGCCATGATAAATCGCTTGTGTGTCCATACGCTGCTCTCTCGACACCCAGCACAAACGCACGCGCAGCCGGGAGAACGCCAGCTCGGCTCTCCGGGGCCATTGTCCGTGCCGGGAAAATCTGCCGGCCGCTGCAGTAAATGAACCTCACCAGATTCGAGCCCTCTGCTTCGCCCCAAACAAACCTCCTCTTTCTTTCCCCCGCAGACGCCGAACAAGGATGGCCCTGTCAGCGCCTTTGGGCAGGGAAAAAAAAACATAAACGATCGCTTGTATGTGATTCTTTCTCCCAAGAGCAGAAAATATCCGGTCTATGGGAGCTTGGAGATTACAGAAGCGGGGTAGCAGTTAAGGGAGAAGCGCGAACGGGAGTATAAGGTGAGCAGCAGTGAGGAGAGAGGAGAGGGCGCTTCGCTTGCAGATGTAACAGAAGACAATGTAAAGACAATGAGAAGCACTGGAGGGGGCTAGGGAGATGGATGCAAAGACAGAGAAAGACAGAGGGCTGAAAGTAGGGGGCGCTCTGGAGAGGAGAGGAGAGGAAGAGAGACCAGACGGGGAAGGAGGGTCTGAAAACAGCAGGAGACTCAAAGAGGGAAAATGCAAGGCTCCAGTGATGTCAGAGCAAAGAAATGTAAGCGCTGTGGGCGGGATTTGGCAATCTGACAGAGCAAGAGAAGGAGAGGAAGGGAGGGAGAGAGAGAGAGCAAGACAGAGAGAGACAGCAAGAGAGAGAAAGGGACAGAGAAGGGAAGGGAGAGAGCTAGAGATAGAGGGGAAGAGAGGAAGAGAGTGAGAGAGGAGGAGAGGGAGGAGAGACACAGAGGAAGGGAGGTAGTGAGAGAAAGCCACAGCGCCAGCAAAGTCAAGCCCCACACCTTGCCCCCCCCACCCCTCCCTCCCCGCCAGCCTCGGGTTTTGTGAGTCACTGCAGGCCTGTCCCAGAGGCGAATGTGACTGTACAAGGGGAACCAGTCAGCTTTTCCATACAGAGTGCGCAGAACACCGCCAGGCTAGTGAGCCGCTGCTGGGTTCAGAAAGCTCTTTAACGCCGGCCCGTGACAGAACAGCCCATCTCTCACCAGACCTGGAAGAGCTTTCCAGAACAGAGTCCTCTCCCTGCGCGAGCGCGTGCACACCCCTCCTGTCTGCGTGTGCGTGTGCGTGTCTGTCAGTGCGTTCACATGCACAGCTGAAATCGATCTATATTAGTAGCTTGATTTGGCCAAAGATGAGATTTAATTGGACTACTGTCGTTGTCCCAATATACACGACTCGGAAAGAATCGATTTATTGACCGAGGTGTGTCTGACGAAGGCTTCTTACAAATCCTGCTTCCTCCAATTTTTGTCGACTTTGTACGACTGAAATCGTACAACAATGTTTACATGATTTTTAAAAGTCCAGTTTTAGCCAGACTAAAACAATAAATCAACTTTTGCAAACATCATGTAAACCCACTGAGCGTGTGCATGAGTGTGTGTGTCTGTGTGTGCATGTGCGTGTCTGTGTGTGTGTCTGTGTGTGCATGTGCGTGTCTGTGTGTGTGTCTGTGTGTGCGTGTGCCTGTCTGTGTGTGTGTGTGTGTGTGCGTGTGCGTGTCTGTGTGTGTGTGTGCGTGTGCGTGTCTGTGTGTGTGTGTGTGCGTGTCTGTGTGTGTGTGTGTGCGTGCGTGTGTGTGTGTGTGCGTGCTGGCCTGCAGGCGTTTCCTCATTGTTCCATATGGTGATCGACTCACAGAGCTGTTCTGCTACCACTAGCAGCCCCACAAATGTGCAGATCACATAATGAGGATGTAAAATGCAAGCAATTCTCAAACCTGGTAAACTGGTAAATTTCTTTTTTGGGGGAAAGCTCATAATTCAAATTTTTACAAATTTTACATAAAGCATATACATTACATGGCCAAAAGTATGTGCTTATTCCAAAACCATGGGCATTAGTATGGAGCTGGTCCCCCTTTGCTGCTGTATCAGCCTCCATTCCTCTGGGAAGGCTTTCCACCAGATTTTGAAACATGGCTGCAGGGATTCACTTCCATTCAGCCACAAGAGCATTAGTGAGGTCGGGCACTGATGTTGAGTATAAGGCCGGGCACTGATGTTGAGTGTAAGGCCTGGCACTGATGTTGAGTGTAAGGCCTGGCACTGATGTTGAGTGTAAGGCCTGGCTCGCAGTCAGCATTCCAATTCATCCCAAAAGTGTTTGATGAGGTTGAGGTCAGGGCCTCTGTGCAGGCCAGTCAAGTTCTTCTCAGCAAACCCTTTCTTTATGGACCTTGCTTTGTGCACAGGGCCATTGTCATGCTGAAACAGGAAAGGGCATTCCCCAAACTGTTGCCACAAATTTGGAAGCACGCAATTCTCTAAAATGTCACTGTATGCTGTAGCATTAAGATTACCCTTCGCTGGAACTAAGGGTCTAGCCCAAACCATGAAAAACAGCCCCAGACCATTATTCCTCCACCACCAAACTTTACAGTTGGCGCTATGCATTCGGGCAGGCAGGGTTCTCCTGGCATTTGCCAAACCCAGATTCGTTCATCAGACTGCCAGATAGTGAAGCGTGATTCACCACTCCAGAGAATGCATTTCGCCTGCTCCAGAGTCCAATGGCGGTGTGTTTTACACAAATTCAGCCGACACTTGGCATTGCTCATAATGACCTTAGGCTTGCGTGCGGCTGCTCGGTCATGGAAACCGATTTCATGGGATATGTGTATTTACATATCTAGCTACCAATCTATCTATTTACCTACCTATTTAACTACTGTGACAAAGCATTTGTATTTATTATGTAGTATGACACACACAATGCATTAGAAAATTTAAAAATAAATCCTTTTAACTTTTAGCTCCCTGGTGAACTATTTGGAAATGAATCCCCTAACCAGTTTTACAAACCAACCGAATCACAAACATGATCGACGCACAAAGCTGAACAAAGGAACATAGTAAGCAGTAGAACAGTACTTATAAGTGACTTAAGATAAACTCACTAGTCTGACTGACTGACTCAGCTGGGCAGTGACAGCTGACCGGAGTGAGGCGGCTTCGAGCCTTCCCACATTTACCCTCAGCATTCCAGCGGCCCTCGCCGCGCTCAGAATGCCCACGCTGAGGCTAATGCTTAACCCCAGGCAATGCGTGGCATTCGGCCGCTAGCCGTTCACCCGCAGAAATGTGCTTTCTATAGCCGGCGCTCCTCCTAGCAGATGGGTGTATTAACGGACCGCATTCCAGAAAGACCCGCCCGGAACGTTTTTTTAGATAAGACCAAAAGATTCCAACTTCCTGGCATGCTGCCTTCATCGGTGAACTGATGATTCGTGCTGATGGCGGTCTAACAAACCCAGCTCGAAAGTATCACCACAGTACAAGCTAATTAGAGGAACTGCTAATCCAACCTCTATATTAGAGAAGGCCACTCATACAAAGAAAATCTGAAAAGTAACATAAACGTGAAAAAGAAACTGACCATGCTTTTATTTCAGGCCTCCGGGTTAAAACAGAGTTACGTAAATCAAAGGAATTCAGAGGTGGGTACTGTACACATGGAATTCTGCAATGAATCCATCAGAAAAGAAGACATAGTTGCTTGAAGGAGCGCATGCTCTCCAAATTTTCCACAAATGCAGATGCTCAGCAGTTTAAAATGTTCCGAGTTCAAAAAAATGAATAAATAACTGACAGGATTTGCTCATACGCTGTATTTCAGTCAAGACATTCAACTGTTCATTCAGAGTTGGGGTTGTTGAGAGGCGCACCTAGCTAAGGGATCATCTATGATCTAAGCACATAGATGAGCCTACTGTATAACTGTCAGCAGCATTGGCAAGCTTTTAGGAGGCTTCAGTTGGCATTAATCCACACCTCACCACACTCCAGCCACCCCTGCTGTTTGATCCTGCGCCTACAAGTCTGCCTGTTTAGCTCGCCAATACAAGAAAATAAAATACAATGAGTAAATATATATGTATTTTTAATTGTAACGGCAGACTCTTAACAAGCTTTTAGCTCACAACGTTTAACATTGGCTCTGTGGGAGGGGTCATGTGATTCACTAGAGCTGAACTGGGCCAGACACGAGGACCAGAGCAAGCACAAAGCATGACTGTGGCTGTGAGCCCAAGGATGTGTGTGTGCGTGTGTTAGTGTGTTTGCGCGTGTGTGTGTGTATGTGAATGTGTGTGTGTGTGTGTGTGTGTGCGTGCGTGCCCGTGGGTTGGCAGTTTCACTTTAAACAGAATAATCAATTGGCCCTTTTGTGAGCTGTGTGCTCATTGGAATTACAGTACATAATTATGAGTAGAGGGGGCGACATAGCTCAGGAGGTAAGAGCGTTTGTCTGGCAGTCGGAGGGTTGCCGGTTCGATCCCCCGCCCTGGGCGTGTCGAAGTGTCCCTGAGCAAGACACCTAACCCCTAACTGCTCCCAACGAGCTGACTGGTACCTTGGATGGCAGCCTTTCACCGATGGTGTGCGAGTGTGTGTGTGAATGGGTGAATGAGAGGCATCAATTGTAAAGCGCTTTGGATTAAAGCGCTATATAAAATGCCGTCCATTTAGTAGTGTGTTGCATACTACACTTCAAGACAAAATATGTTATCCATCCACAGGGCAACAAACGGACAATGTGAACCCAAGTCATACAATATACTCCTCAAATTCAAAGGTCCTGAGAAAAGGATTCACTTTACATGAACATAGACCACAAAAATCTAAGAGCGCTCACCCATTTTTAGATTTTTTTAATACACTACTTTAAAAAAACTTTCTAAAAAATATTTTTGAAACAAAACCTGAACACTGGGTTGTATTTAGCCCAGGTATGGCATGTGGTCACATGCTCATTCACACACAAACAATGAAGAACGGGATATTTCTGGCGAACCCGACAAGATGGGGCTTGCTTGCAGAGGAACTGAAAACATTTTATGCTTCCTGCTCTCCCACTCCGTTACCATTCTTCCATCCAGCCGCTCCGGACTGAGTCAGAACACATTAAGTAATAGAATGTCTTTGTTAGCCCCTCCTACCTCTGCTTTGCCACACCCCCCCTCAGGCCTAGCAGTACCCACAAGCCCATATAAGGTGAGGTCAGGCCACTGTGGAAAGGACAGCTCTGCTCAGACCGCAGGATTTCCCCTTAGAGACATAGCAAAGAGTGCTGCCCCACCCCGGGCCTCGCCGCCCCACCGCCCCCCCCCCCACCCCACCCCCCTGGGCCCCACCCCCCCCGGGCCTCGCCCCCCCCCCCCCCCCCCCCCCCACCCCCCTGGGCCTCGCCCCCCCAGGCCTCGCCCCCAGAATCGACCATAAAGGGATACTTGGATGCCTTTCTCTTTTCCCTAGAGTGGAAAATGTGGTACTTTCCCCCAAATATGCAACTTCTTCCCCTGTAATCCACTTCAGAATCTTAATTTTTTTTAAACTTCTTGCATCTACCGGGAGACATTTTCTAAGACATTTACATTTGTTTTGCCCTTTCTTTGTTTGCTCTAATTAACAGACACAAAATTAAACTGCACAAATCATGCAGGAAATCATTTCTGCAACATCTGATTCCCTCAACATTCGCACCCCAGCATCCCAGTTCCCCTTGCAGCGTTCAGAACAAGAGACAGCTGCTATAAGACACATAGACCAACACACACACACACACACAAACAGGCACGCACACACACACAAACACACACACAGATAAACAGGCTTCTAAGGAGCGTGCTAAATTGGTGAATTGGAGAGAGCGTGTAGGCAGAGTGGACTTTAACAGGGTGTAATTAAGAACAAAGCGCTCGCAGACAGAACTGGCCTCATTAAATATTGAGGAGGGACTTGGTGGAGAAAGGCATTCGAGTGCAACAGGTGCGAGAGACTCTGGCACTGCCACGCACAGCACTACCCAGAGCGCACCTGGGTGCAGCGAGCTCTCTGTGCCTAACGCACACCTACACACACTCATACAGGTGCACACATTCACATGCAGACACACATTCACACACACATTCACACGCAGACACACATTCACGCACAGACACACATTCACACGCAGACACACATTCACACGCAGACACACATTCACGCGCAGACACACATTCACGCACAGACATTCACGTACAGACACACATTCACGTACAGACACACATTCACACGCAGACACACATTCACGCAGAGACACACATTCACTCACACACACATTCACACGCAGACACACATTCACGCACAGACACACATTCACGCACAGACACACATTCACTCACACACACATTCACACACAGACACACATTCACTCACACACACATTCACGCGCAGACACACATTCACGCACAGACACACATTCACTCACACGCAGACACACATTCACGCACAGACACACATTCACGCACAGACACACATTCACTCACACACACATTCACACGCAGACACACATTCACGCACAGACACACATTCACACACACACACATTCACACACAGACACACGTTCACATACGCACAGACTCGGCAGCATACACACATACTAAACACAAACACAAAATGTTCTGACATACGTCTTGTGTTAAAAGTGTGTTAGAGCATTTTAATATATGAACTTTTTTGTCCATGTTGACAGAGTCCTAAAAAAAAGGAGGTCCAATAACCTTGACCAAAACTTGACTGGTCTTTCCAGACTGAATTCCCAGACTCAGGAATTGGAGCAAGAGTGAGCTCTTTCCAAACCGCCCAAGCGACTGTCTAAAGGCTAAAAGCTAAAAGCTAAAGACAGACCCCTTGAGATTATTACATTTTTAGACTGGCACCGCGCAACACTGTTACCCCTTCGCTCTCCACATCGACCAACATAAACCAACACAAAACTGAGTCACGGGGCGTTTAAAAGTACACAGCTGCCAGAGACAGATGAGCAAACACACAAACACAGACACACACACACAGACACACACACAGCTACTGTAAAACAGAGAGAACGGGGTGTCTCTGTGAAACAGGTCCCTCTGTGCCGAGTCATGAGGCGGCGTTAGCGCTGATGGCGGACGGGGCAGTGGCCGTAACGGCAGCGTGCGGGCCGGCTCATCCAGGCCGCACGCCCTCCCATTCCTCACATTGCACTCATAGCACTCACATACCCAGAGTTCACTGGAATGTGCACAGCGAGGACAATCTTTCCCCAGAGGGAGAGAAATATGGACGGATCGGGGCGGCCGCTACGGGGAGAGGAATGAACTGAGGAGATACGGAGGAAGCCCGTGAGGGCGGGGCCTCGATGAGCAGAGCGAGCCGCGCAGAGCTCCGCCTCGCAGGTCTGAGGAACCGTCAAACAATTACGCGCCGACAGCCTGCTCCAGCGGCGGTCGGGTGGCGCGCCCTGTGAAAGCGCTGGGCATGCCGGCGGGGGCGTAGCAAGCTGCGGCATCGCCAAGGGGACGGGAGACTCAAGCCCAAGGGCGGCGTCCGTTTCAGGGCATCATCGCACGCGCATCAAAGTCAGACAAAGACTCTGCACTCAGAGTTGGCGTCAGTCAGGCAAATGTGGTATAGATCAGGGATGTCTGATCATGCCCAGAAAGGGCCGGTGTGGGTGCAGGTTTTTGGTTTTCATGAGCATTCTGCCGTTCCTGTGATGAAACACAATGGGCGTTCCACACTGGGAGAGAAGCGCCACAGAGGATTAGAAAATAACCTGTTCTGCAATGACCTGGACCACAGGCTCTATTAGGCCATGGAGCTGGGTAAGAGGACCTGAAGACTAAAGACTGTGTGTGTGTGTGTGCGTGTGTGTGTGTGTGGCACCATAAGGATGCAGTTGGTGTGTACCAAAATGCCGAGTTGTGTGTGTGTGTGCGCTCAGTAACATAAGGAGGCATATGCAGCGTGTATCAGGTGAGCTCATTGGCACAGGTCTGCCTCCCCACCTTTGTCCCGACATGCCAGGTCTGTCTCGCTTCCGTACGGCCTCCCCTTATCTCCCTGCTGGCACCGGCCCGTGCGTCTGAGCGCCTCGCCACCATGGCGGGCGCTAGCGTTCCGCATCGGGGGCGGGGCTCCGGAGCACACCGCGCCTCCACGCCAAGGACGCCGGTGCAGCCACGGCCCAGCCGGCAAACACACACGCTCATTCTGAGCCACGGAGAGCCTTCCCCAGGCCGGGGTGAACAGAACGGCCCGGCCACCTACCAGCATGGCTGCCCCATTCTTTTTCTAAATTCTACATTTGGGCTGAACAGCTTCCATGCACTAAGCAACAAAAAACAAAACAAAAAAAAAAAAAAAAAAAAAAAAAAAAACAGGACTAATTTTGATGAAATGAAAGCCTTTTTTCACGTAGCGTCCACGCACTGTTTATGAATGTGTGATTAAGACGCATTGCGCATGTGTGCAGGGCTCGTAATCATTATTCTGAAACTAGCAGGAGGAACGCGGTCACTGTGCAGATGTGGGTCTGGACATAGTTCACCATTTTTTCATCCGCCTGAATAATACAGTTTTTTATTCTTCTCGGGGATCAAAGGTCCAGGATTATTTTTTTATTGAGGGCCGCATTTGTCCCTCAGGCAGTTGAATAGCCCTACCTTAACATGCTACCCAGATGCACACAATGTGCAAACACGCGCGTGGCACAGTCTTCGTTTTTCTACTGAGGTGCAAGGAAAAGAGTTCATTTCTTTTCAAATAAAAATGCAATGGCCATACCACACTGTAACAGAAGGTTATTTAAAAAATCAACTCTAGCCACTGCGATTGTTCTGGCACTTTAGAAAGTAACAGAAATGACTGCACAGGGTATAGCCAGATTTAAAACTGTGCTTTCTGTGTCAGTTTGACTGGCAGAAGCAGGATTTGTACCAACTGAGCGGACTATTTTCAGGGCGCAAAATTCCACGTCAAAATTTGGAGCAATTTGTCCTCATTCCTTCAACTCACAAATCTGACCAATGATTAATGAGCTATGGTTACTCTTTAACTTTCAGCTGGCCTTGAAAAGGCACAGTCCAAAGGGGCAAACTTTCCAATCAAAGACGTATTATTAAATTCCCCATTAGTAACGTAAAGCTGGGTCATCTCTGATGTCAGCTGACCCAAAATCCTCTGGGGAGATGGGGGAGATACAGAAGCTCAGAGAGAGGAGCATTTGGCATGGAATGCCCGCATGATGTCCACGGGTTCCTCACTGCCAGTGTCCTGCATTGTTAGCGCGCAGTTTGCTGCTTATGGAAAGCAGACTGAAAAGCCAGATGTTACTGTGTAAACATAACTGCCCTGGCCTGTTCCTAAGTACGTGTGTGTGTGTGTGTGTGTGCGCGCGCATGTGTATGTGTGTGTGTGTGTGTGTGTGTGTGTGCGCGCATGTGAGTGTTTGTGTCTGTTATTATATATGCATGTGTGTCTGCGTGTGTTTGCATTTGTTTTATGTGTGTGTGTGTGCGCGTGTGTAGACTATACTCCATACGAGGATGCACAGCTCCGTGGCAGGACTCAAATCAATAGTTTGCAGGAAAGGCAAACTGAAGAGCACTGCATCAGAATTCCAAACTCAGGCTTTCGGAGAGCCCTGTGGGATTCCGCCCTTCCGTGTTTCAGTCCAGCCACACAAAGCTTACTGTATTTTTCCACTCATTTAAGAACACTCCTCCCAGTAGACCTATCATCTATTTGTCTATGGCCACCACAGACTGCTGATCTAATCTAACCTCTTCCTCCCATCACTGTCCTGGCCATATCTCAACTGCATCCATTATGAGCCAACAGACTAAACCAAAGAAGGCTAAAGGATAAACTATGAGCTAAAGGTAAAAAAAGGCTAAACTGACCCCAGATCAGGGTCCATATTCATACAGTACCTCAGAACAGGAGTGCTGACTCCTCTGTCCAATAAACCTATAATGGATAAGATCATCAGAAAGCTGATACTGGATCACTGCTCCGACTCGGAGATGCTTTTTAGGCACTGACCTTGGGTCAGTTTGCCTTTTTAGCTCATAATGGATAAGGTTAGGATATGCCCTGGATAGTGATGGTAGAATGAGAACTTCATGAACTCTACAATGGGTGGAGCTCAAATGTGCTGTTAATCACTGAATTGCATAAACCACTAAAAATATTGCGCTCTCAACAGCAAAGCACAATGATTGGTTGAAATCAGTGTGCAACTGATAGCTTGGGGTAGCTTCAAATATGTGTGGGTTTCCTGACACCTTATTCGCCCATCAATAGACCAGGGGAAACATGACCCTACATTAGCACTCAAACTCTGAGATGCCTCTATGAACACAGGCTCTGATCTAGGATCAGTTACACTCAGCTGATAAGGCAGCACATGACCGGTGGAAACCTGATTCTAGATCAGCACTCCAAGGCGCTTCATGAAGATGGGCCAGGGGCCTAGAGGCAGCCGCAGCCCACGCAGTTAAAGCCCCTCACCCGCTCCCTCTATCACTGCGAAGGACACCTTTGTTCCGGCTTCCGTAATCAGCCCATATAAGAGCCGTCCAGGGGGGCGGGTTAACCGTTAACACGTATTTCACGGCCCTGCCTGTCCGTCAGGGAGTGGTGAGCATGCTCCTTACCATCTGAGCAACAACCACAACCACACGCACGCACGCACGCACGCAGGCAAACGCACACACACAAGCAAGCACATGCCAAATACAGATCCACAACCCAAGTGTAGGAAACCTACTTACTATCTCACAAGACGTGCCACACTGGGGGAATTCCTTGGTACAGCTCAATACAAACAGAGCTATGACTACACAGCTAAGGCTGAGTTAGCCTCAGCACTGCTCAATCACAGCACCACACTCACACAGGCAGGAATATAGAGCAGTGCCACTATCTACCCAAAACATACACAACCTATTAATGGAGAGGAAATCAGCAATTACAGAAAGATGTAAGACTCTTACATTTCCTTAATAATCAGGCACACTCCAAGGCTCACTCTGAATGAACTCAGCCTAAAGAAATGAGGTCCAAGGGCAACTTCAGCCATTTTGGATCAGAAAAGGTCACTAGTGACCCAGAAGCATTTAAAGTTGTTGCGCTACATTACAGAAACAGCCAGGTTTGGTTTTTAATGACATTTTATCAATTTATTACTACTTATTTTAAAACTTCAATGACTGTCATCATAGAACATCTCATTTTGAACCGTTTACTTAAAAACACATTTCCGCTTTTGATATTATAAGAATGATCCAATTTTGCGAGGCAACTGTCAGAAAATGAATGGAAGGCAGTCACCCGAAATGGCTACAGTGTCCGTTGACCCTTGACCTCAGTTTGACTGACAGGCACTGAGCAGCGCAGGCACTGGTCTGCTGACGTGATGCCCGTCTGTCTGTCCGCCCACTGCACACAGACGCACATGCTCTGCACACAGCACGACACGACTACAGGCTCTAGAGGTCACCTAGAGGTCGCTTCAGACACCTACCTTCATCTTGGCCTGGCAGGAGGGCTGGAACGTAACAGAACACAGGTCAGTACGCACACCTGCATGCCCGCTTTCCTTTCACATCCCACAACAGGGCCCTGTGACATCAGCACTTCCATTTACAGTTAGCAGTCTCAGGTAGTCTTACACAGCTTACACGTTTCACAACCGACCCATTTATACAGCGGGAGATTTTAATGAAGGTTAGTCACTATTGTATTGGTTTCCGTGCCAAACAAGAGCAATTGCCCTACAGTGAGAGGTTCTCACACCACAAGTTCCACCATGCTGAAGGAAATCTAGGAATCCAGGAAATGACAGTAAACTTAATTTTCCTTTTCTTCACAAACAAAACTTTGATCAGATTTAATAGATACCATGATCCACAATGACAGTGCCACCACTTAGGAATCGAACTGACAACCGCTGAGCTACAAGCCCAGTTCCAACGCCATTATGTTACACGAGCGGTTTTCAAAGGTGGTAATTATGGCAGGAACAAAGCCAGTATGCACACAGTGGGTCCCCAGGATCGAGTATGAAAACCCCTGTGTGACACTGCCACTCAAAGTCACCTGAGTTTTTAAAGACACGCCCATCAGACACCAGGCAAAGCACCGCATTTTGCTCGCAATGTCACAATGTCACCTTGACGACCTTGATCATCTGAGATCCACTAAAAATGCTTCATTGCCACAGTTTAAAATAAATCTGAGACCTTTTCCCAATAACAATCAGTGCAAAGTGTAGAGGAGCCAAACACAATGTTTAACCTACATTTCAAAAACCGAGTCAGTATGTGCACGAACGGTTAGAAAGCAAGTGGTATTCCTGCACCAGACCAAGACATTCGCCTTTTTTAGAAAGCTGTATACACTAACGAGCATTGATGGAGAAAGGGCTGCAAGGAACAAGAGAAAAGTGAGGGAGGGAGGGAAGGCGAGAGACACAGAACGATAAAGGGGCGGGAGGAAGGAAGTGAAGCTAAAAAAAACGTTTTTTTTTTTTTTTAAATCATGAGCTTCCCAGTAAGTTCACTCCCCCGTACGGACCGTGAGAACCGAAGCACAGACTCAGCCCAGGGCAGGAGAACACACAGAGGGGGCATTCCCCCTCAGCCCTGGTCCTCACCGCCTGCCCCCGCCAGAGCGGAGGGCGAGATTACACAGGATAATCACACAGTCGCCTCATATCAGGTAAAGGTGGGGGGATGGGGTCGAGGAGAGGGATCTTTAAAGTGGCCAGTCAGCACGGAAGCCCTGTAATCTCCAGTGTGGTGTGTAAACAGGTAGACTGGCACGACTCGGGGTGCGCAAAGACACCTGCGGCTTCCCAGAGGAGAGCGGATTTGCATTACAGGAAGCACCACTGCGCGGTGGATTTCAATGAAAGCACATTTAACAGAGCTATAGTGTGTGCATTGTGGCACACAAAAAATATCACAGTGCAGGAAATTCATTTCAATAGCGGAGGAAGAATTCCTTAACAGAGGCAACGTCGGCTGGCTTTAATCGAGCTGAAACACACAACTTTCCTTCAGCCACGTTTGCAGTGTTCTCCGACTCCCATGTGTCTGAACATAGGGACTGAGTCAGTTTTTAGATACCTGTTGTGGGTGGGAGTTCATGTATTATGACTTCTAACGTGGCAGAGATATTTTCAGTTAAGCTCAGAGAGGTAGAAGAGAAGCAGGGGAAGGTCTCAGCCTGGGCTGGATGAGGAGGTTGAAGTGAATGCTGAATGCTGCCGATAGGAGACTCCAGGGCGTGGCTCCTCCTCAGCCACAAAAAAGCCACAGCTAAAATGAGACAGGCTCCACACTGCCATAGTGAACACAGGCTCCACACTGCCATAGTGAACACAGGCTCCACACTGCCATAGTGAACACAGGCTCCACACTGCCATAGTGGACACAGGCTCCACACTGCCATAGTGGACACAGGCTCCACACTGCCATAGTGAACACAGGCTCCACACTGCCATAGTGAACACAGGCTCCACACTGCCATAGTGAACACATGACAGACACTGCAATGCACTTATACGGCACAGACCTTCAGACACATGTACACACACACACATTTAAAAAACAGACACAAACACACACACACACACACGCACGCATGCGCAAGCACACACACACACGCACACATATAAAAAGACACATACACACACACACACGCACACACATATACATGCAAGCACACACACACACACAGAATAATGCTCTGTGCTGCGATAAAGTTCTGGCATTATAAAAAATGAGTAAGCATGCTTTTAAAACAGCACATGTTTAGTGCTGCTAAACAATAAAACACATTGTCAGTTGGCTAAGTAGTCATTCTAACTGTTAGAGTCCATTAATTAAATATAGCCAGAAGTAGATAGCCAACTGTTTTAAATTGGAAGGTATACACAGGTTAGAAATTAGCACACCTAGTTTGCACACTAATGTATGTAGGTTAGCTAAATTGATAATACATTAGTATCACCATAACAATCATTAGCTAATGAGCTAGCTTGTTCAGCAGAATACATCACTATGTAGTTAACATTAGCTACAATGCTACATTGTATGAAACACTTATTCCCTTTAAACTGGCTCATAATAATGACAAGGGGGAACTTATTTTAGAAAGAAACCTTTTTTTCCACGATAATGTATGTGAAATCTTC
Source organism: Anguilla anguilla (assembly GCF_013347855.1). Taxonomy (NCBI): domain Eukaryota; kingdom Metazoa; phylum Chordata; class Actinopteri; order Anguilliformes; family Anguillidae; genus Anguilla; species Anguilla anguilla. The sequence continues at coordinate 27,403,184 of NC_049209.1, forward strand.
CAGGTCTACTGCGGTCAATGGGCAATGAACAGCTATGACCAGCCCATTACATTTACATTGCAGGCACTTAGCAGACGCTCTGCATCCATTTATACAGGTACAAAGGTAGTTATGAACCTATGACCAATGATCTTTAGGTTACCAGCCCAGTTCCTTACCCATTATACTACACTGCCACCCCATTCACATGGCTCACACAACCTGGGATCAGCCGCCAGTCTCAGCTGAGTCACTCCGGGGATTTCCCTGCTCTCCACATACTCATCCAGACAGGCCTTAAGAGGACACACATTGAAACACATTTCACAATGAGCAATGTGGGAACCTCGGCTGAATTCGACATTTAGAGGACATGAGAGTAAATGACCTCAGCTGTGTCCTTGTTCCAATCGCGTGGTATCAAACAAGGCACTTCCACAGAATCTCTCAACGCGTCGCACCTCTTCCCCTTCTCTCTCATCGCCCAGATGCCGCAGCACCGGAGGCTGGTGCCCCGTGGGCACCGTAGCGGGGAAGGGACGGTGTCGCTCGGTGAGGAAGAGACACCCATCGGAGCTGCAGCCAACCCTGACCGTTTCCTGCACCTGCGACGCCCAGAGGCGGGGGTGGCAGGTGCATCCTCTCTCTCAAACCCCCAGGGGGAGCGAATACTCGTAAAAATGGAAAACAACGAGAGCTGGATGCCTGAAAGGGCCCATCGCCAGTCACACACTGTGCAGCATGAGGTCAACCAACTGTACATAGGTGAAAACAATGACAAAAAACGACCTAACTTAACAGATTGGGATGGCAGGTATGCCATCCCGCCAAGTTACGCCTTGGCGGGGGCATGCCCCATACCTATACAGCACCGAGAGTTTGGCACTTTTCAGGGTTCCCCACAGAAATAACCACAACAGCCACAGACACTCAGCCCTTAAAAACATTAAATTCTGTACATTCTGACCCCATTTCAACAGACAGATTTCAGAAACAACTTCACATGTCCACACAATAAAGCCCCAAACTAAGGGGATTTTGCGTTTTCTCCTTCTTCTCATTCTTGTTTTTCCTGCCGCCTATCCCACTAACAACACGTCTCCTCATTGGACATTTTACCGACACCAGCCAAATCTTCACCTACACGACCCAATCAAAAACTTGCATACACACGCAAAATACCCATACCTTTTTACTCTGAAACATTTCCAGTTTAAACAGCTAGTCTGCCTGTGGACTAGTGGGCAAGGTTACAGTCTTGGGAACACGGGGTCCTAGGTTCAAGCCCAGCTAGGAACACGTTTCTTTAACCTGCATTATGACGTACCGTCTGCACGTTCAGTTATTAACCGGCTACAATATTGCAAAGCCATATGGATTCAACGGGAGCTCTTCTGTGCTTACTGGCCTGTGTTCTTTAAAACCACGGACAGGTTTGCTAATGATATTTCACGCATTGCATAGCTATGTCATGGTGCTGCACTAACAAAGTCACCGACTGGTAAACCTCCGGTTGAAGGATTGAATCCCGCCTCGCCCTCAGCCAGATAATTTCCTCTTTTACACTAACGTTTTCTTACGCTTATATTTGCTTTACCAAAACTCACTCACGGCCACCCATATGCATTTCATGATGGCAAATGTATTCCTTAAAAAGTTACACCAGTTCACCACTGTGCCATTTCTACTAACTATATTTCTTCACTTGGCTACCGTACAAAACCTTCTTATCAGCAAACGCCACGTTTCTACATTCATGTTACCTCGCCCTGTTCTCTATCTAGCCACATACAAGCAATTACTACGTATGTACGTTCTGCAACTCCCCATTAAAACACTACATTTCAAATCATGACTCATTCATAATTATAACTACTACTACTGAACATGAGAAAAGCACATCAGTGCAACAGACTCCACACATTAGCTACTTAATCCTCCACTTCAACAACTAATGCTTTATACAGACTGTTATATATACGGTTCGATAAGGAAACTAAGCTCGCTCATGGTCACTTCATTTACTTCGCACCATAGGCTGTGATCATGTCAACCTTCACCTACATGCCCATTCTGCTAAAAACATATTGTTTCAACTACGCAATTTCATCATTTCTCCTAATTTATCTCACACTGTTCTTATTTTCTCATATGCAAAGCCTGCTGGGACATATGCATCTGCTCCTATTCTCCACTAGCAAGTTTTCCGGTTCTAGCTTAGCAAAACAGCGAAGAGGATTCCTACCTGCAGATAAGCCTATCAAAATGCCTTATAAACCTTACAGACACTAAAAGTGCATCTCCACGAAATAACAGACAACGCAGCAGGACAGAAGGGTACACAAGTTGCGACCTAGGGAGCTCTAATTCTACGGGCTTGCTGATTCTTTTGTCAATCAAGGTTCGTTGGATGGCCGTCAAATCCGTGAGTACATACACTGGCCATATTTCACCTGCGTTTCTGATGCGTTTACACTTACGCCACCGCACCCTTTGTCACAGCCACTGTTTTACAAATATAGCAAACCGAAACAGCTAAACAGTACACGCTCATCAGACTGTACAAATTCACACAAGGATAGCCATAATCCACAACCGTTTCTTACAGGGTCACTTCACATTTCTCACTCTCATAATAAAACGCTTTGCAAAAAGAAATGATATCTCATAAAAAACACGTTTTCAACGTACAAAAATGCCAAGTTACTCACACATACAAGACATACACCGTCTATAACTCATTCATTCAGACGGCCAAAATCCAGGCCTGCCATTAAAAGTATTGATATTAAAATGACGCCAAGTTACGGTACTACAAACAATTGAGGAAATATTGGGTAGCATTGCTTTGGAATACATCTTATTTAATTTCGGTGAGGCAAGATAGTTCAACAGATCTGGTCAGCTAACAGGCTAAGTGAAAAAATAGACGGGCTCGCGAGGCTAGCTGACCAGTAACGTTAGGTGTCAGCTGAAAGCATCACGGAGGTTATTGGCAAGGAAAACCAGACGATCCACTTGCTCTGGATCCAGGGCAGAACGTTTTTTGTTGACAGAGAAAGTAACGTTAGCACAGGAAATGAACTTTGTGTGCATGAACATGATTCGCCGCATGAAATTAAGCCTGTATATTCATGTTAATTACAAAACGTGGGATCAAAAACGAATATTCGAATGCTCAAATTTAGATTCGAACTTTAAAAAAAAAAGATTTTCGAATAGTTTTCGAAATTCGAATATTTTTTGACAGCCCTAACAGCCGGCAATCGTTTCGTCCACGGACAGGGACAGTCTCTCTAGTGACCCCTGCTGATCAATCGAACATGAATGGGCATTCCGAAATAGTCCAAAAAAAAAAAAAAATTGCGAAAGAAGTTGATTCCTAAATTCATTATCCATTTTCACAAAATATACAATCGGCAATGGAGACAATGAAAATGTGAACAGTAAAACGAATGGTGATAATATAAATAAAATCGGTAATTCATGACAGTTTTTACAGCTTCAATCATGAATGTAACACTTAATTAGCTCTCATCTCAGTCTCTCAGTTACAATCTGAGGGAACCAGGAGAAATCCTAAATTACAACCTTGCGCGTCATCCACAAAGCCCGTTCAACTGTGCCTCATGGAAAAACATGTGGATTAAGGCATATGCCAATCACAATGCCACCTCTGGCAGCCCAAAAAATCAGCCCTCCACACAAACACCACGTGAGCCTCAGGTCTGGTTTCTACTGTAACCTCACACACACAAAAAATCAGTGAGATATAGGCTATCAATCTTCAAGGACTGACATAGCAATTTGACTGCATTATGGCATTAGAGCAGTTGGAAAAGATGCAAACAGAAGAGCTTTTCGAATTGGATGCCGCTGGCTGGATTCATTCTCTTTTTCCTGGGCTCTAAAAGGGTGTGGCTGGAGAGGGGCGTTATTATCGCTATGTGAGAATTCCTGACAACATATGAAGCATATCCTATTCCCTCCCACACCGGAGACCACGAAAATATACAGGGAATCAGAGGCTGTGGTCTTTTCCCCAGTTTCATTTTGTTTGATAGCCATCTATAAAACCTACAACTGCCATAACAGCCTTTCTTTACGTGTTCATGAACAGGCCTACAGGACACGGACGGACATGCAACACCCATTCAATGTCACTGGAAGTGAAAGTGAAGGCAAGAGATTGTCCAGGAGGACAAGACCTTCAAACGACCTTGCAATGTCATGAGAGCCATGCAATATATGAAACCGAATGCATATGCTGTTCCACCAATACACTGTGAACAAAATCTAGCGCAAAGCTGCTTCTGTACATGATCGCTGCATAACTATATTCGCCATGTCAAATACAGATCTACTAGATAACGAAGCTATTATGTAAGCTAGTTGTCAGTGGATTCATAAATCTTGCATCCAGATGCAGGAAGAGCACTCAAAAAATGTATGGCTTGAAGTACAGAAAAACTCAATTCATGCTTTCAATGAGGTGCTCCGTCAAACAAACTTAACAAAAGCCTTAACCAGACCACGCCTTAAAGACGCTTTCTCTGACTAGCACACACTGCATCAGTCACTGAGGCGAGGGAAAGCACAAGACCAAACAGAGGAATGCAAGACTGATAAAGACCACCATCGACCCAAGCCATTGCCCCCCGTCTCCAAAGCAAACAAACAAAAAAACTACAATTCAGAACAGAAAAGCCTGGCTGGAAATCTGTGCCTTAATTAGGCAAAAAATAGTATTGGCGCTCAAGAAGCATCTAGAAGGGACTACCAATATTACCTGCACTTACAGTAATTTAAAAAAAGGCTAATATAGAAAAACAATATTTTCATCTTGGTAGCCCGAAGAGCTGGTAAAGTGCACAAATGAATGAACAAAAGGTGTAAAACTCTTCAAAGTATGCCACTCCTATCTACTCCATTCAAATTAATAAGGCTTGGATCATTCTGTCATTAATTCTGCTAGATTTTTGCACATGTCAAGTACAGCACAGTAGTCTCCCTACTTATTTGACCCCAGCTCAAGTACATTTAGCTTCCAAACTTCATTTCTTGCCCCCTGTCAGCCAAAGGAATTTGGCCTTCTGTCAGGTAGGCTGTTTACATCACCTTGATCAGCCCTGTCCTATAGTGACAAGCAGCCCAGTAATACCGCTCATCCTGGGAGTATTACTAAGACTTAATCCGTAGCCATGAGAAGCAAACTGCAGGCCTTCATCTTACATTCAGTGCATGCAGTAAGCAGTCTGGGATAATGTGTTACAGTGAACATAAGAAAGCCATCTTTACATAAGACAGAGTTAAAAATATATTGACCACAAACAAAATTTCAAAACTTAGCATGTAAAAATATACACTGCACATACTGAACAGATAGAGCATACATAGTAGACAAAAAAATAACAATGTGTTTCTGCCGGTAAGGTTTTTTATCATTCTTCACAGGCTAAATGAATGATTGTTTTGCCTGTATCATGTTTAGCTATCCTGTCCATTTTTTAAAGTGTTGCATGCTAACCTACTGGACTATTGCCTCCAAGACTAGCTGGCTACAGCAGGGTTGCAGCTATGAATTCTTAGGCCCAGGACAAAATATATGGGGAGCCCCCCGTCCCAATATATTTCGTAACAAATTAAAAATAGCTACACCCCACATCCTGGGCCCCCCTCCAGCCCAGGCCAGGACAAAGTGTCCCGGTTGGTCCGAACCCACTCCCTATGTGCGTCCTTGGGGTAAACTGCCTTAACTATGTTTAACATGCCGAAACGATGGGTTGTGAATGACAGTATTTTCAGGTGGGCCACACTGGTATGTTGTGTTTCAAGCAGAAAAATCCCAGCCCTGTGCTGCAAGCGAATAGGGGACATTGATGTCGCACAGTGCCGAACTTAAATTTGGTCTACTCCAACATACACGTGTCAAGGCTCTCATGGTTACACTGTAAGCCGCGGTAACTATAGTAAGTGGAGTATTACCACAATAAGATCGAAATGATTTACATCCATCTTCTTACACGTAGTGAAGACGCACAGTAACTTGCCTCATACACTATGTACAGTGGGTTTTAGCTGCGTCGAGGTCAAAATCAAGTCAGTGTGTTCCATTCGATTCACGCTGCTTTTTTTATATATATAATTAATGCCAGACGGACAAATTCGAAAATATCGACAGATAGGGGGCCACAAATAAGTGCAACACATCCACAGAGCAATAGCTGCCCTTCGTGTGTTTTAACCGGCACTCCTGTGTCCATAGAATGAGATCAATGGAAGAACCATACTCTCCTGGTACGTTGTAGCCTATACTGGATAATTTGTTGCTCAACAGAATTCCACCCTTTGATTACTTACCTTGTAGAGACACGTTTCGACTTTTAAAAATTGAAACCCAGCTAGATTAGTTGCTCAAACAGACTAGGATAAGAACAGGAAAACAGGATACAGAGGCATTCTAAACATTTCCTACCTGTATGTTATCACTTTATGCCGACGTACAATACTTTGTCCAAAAGGTCCGTAGGTCTGTAGGACACTACAGTGCAGTCATTCGGAAGTCAAGTCGTTATAGAATGCCGGAGATCCAGATTTAATCCCCGGTGTCTATCCACTTCAGTGTCTCTCCTTGGTCGCCGCTGGATATTTCTCGGTTTTGTAACTAACCTTCTAAATCTAGAGAACTGTACCGTTTGCGTCGATTTAAGCGTCTAGTTAGTGCTAGTCAAGCCCACATCACACTCGTTCTTTTATGGTAATCTAATTGGCCACCGCTCTTTATCAGAAAATACATCCAACTGCCAGCAGTTTTTAGTTTCTATTTGAGTCGGGTACGGAGAATTGGCTGTGTAAAAAATAATTCCTTAGACTCCCAATTGCCAGACGGTGTATATTGCCAATGAGAAGTCATACAGCTCCACGTTGAGTCATGGAACAAATGTTTGCAAGACTTTCTCCCTTCTCTCCACCTTCAAACACAACGACTTCACTACCAGGAAGTTCTGTAACCAATCCCAAAGTCGCACGAATGTGATATCACCGATGTTACATACATTACTCTTACGCCTTTATAAAGAGTTTTCTAAAATGTAGTCAATAGTTCATGTACGTATTTCATGAGTGATAGGCTAGGCTACATTACAACAGACATTAAACGCGTGGTTTGAGTGAACAAAATATGCCCGTAAGCACATATGGCTTTCTCCAGGCGATCGCTTGAACGTGCAGTCTACTGCGGAGTGCGAGGCAGCCGTTTTTTTGACAGATTGTAATGTAAAAATACGACCAGTCTTTTCATAGGCTTTACGTAGGCTAGTCTATACGTTGATTCTTTTCAAAATGTAGTCCCTACCATGTCTGCTTCTTTTATTGATGCACCTGGTCTGGCTGGCTACGCCCTCCTATTCTCAGACACTGATAGAGTGACTGGAAACAAGGGCTGTCTGCACGAACAAGTTAACGGTTATGCGAGACAATTTAATTGAAACTAGAATGGCGGGGGAAAATTCTTAACCTTGTGATAACTTTACTTCTGCACTACCAAACTGCGCCTCGGGATATAACCATGCCGCACGATCTCGAACGCAAGTTATATCGCCATCTGCTGGTCTAAATCCACGTTACACATTTGTTGGGTTTGAAACCAAGGTCTGTAAGTCTATTAAGGGTGTGGCTTCACCGCCGACTTAAAACAATTCTTTAAGGCAAAGAAAGTTTGGCACAGCAAATTTAAAAACGTAGCATTAAAAAAAAAGATGTACAACAGTAACACCTCTCAAAACTGTTAACTACCACACGCGTCGACGTTTTCACGTTAGATTCCATTTAAGTCTATTCAGGAGGAGTTGATCGATCTTTTTAACAAGCTGTTAATTTTTCTTAATTAGGTGCTTGTCATGTTTAGACGGATTATGTGGGCCTACCCTCTTGAGACACATTATGTCAGAAACTGTTATGCATGCCAGAGGAATACAATTCCCGTTGCGCTACATTGCAAACTATTACATAAAAAGAGGTAACAATTTTTAACTGACCAAATTAGAAACTGAGGTGAATTAATATGCTCCCAATTAGATTGCTGAACACACACACACACATACATACATATATATATATATATATATATATATATATATATATATTGCTGAACTTTTCTGTCTCTGAATTCTTCATTATCTACCAGATCTTTAGTTTTAGTGGCCAGGTGTCCACACTTCCACCAATTAGGAGCCTGTTGGTTCACCTCAGTCTTTAATTTGATTAGTTGAAAAGTTTTTTAACCTCTTAATGTCAGTTTTTGCAGCATAGCACAACATGGATATAGAAATTTTATTCTCCATCGCATGCATATATATTTCTGACATAACGTGGCTTAAGAGGGTAAATAATCCCTCAAGAAAAATGAACAGCTTGTTAAAATTCTGGTATTGCTACTGTGGTTGGACCAAAAACCAGCATACACAGTGGGCCGCCAGGACTGAGGTTCAGAACCACTGTTATTGGCTATCAAATGAAGAGGTTCATCAATACACTCTAGTTAAATGGACTAATGGTAAATAGACTGCATTTATATAGCGCTTTTATCCAAAGCGCTTTACAATTGATGCCTCTCATTCGCCAGAGCAGTCAGGGGTTAGGTGTCTTGCTCAAGGACACTTCGACACGCCCAGAGCAGGGTTTGAACCGGCAACCCTCCAACTGCCAGACAACCGGTCTTACCTACGTCGCCCACGTCGCTCCTGAGCTAGGTTGCCTAACACATGTCTGTGCTGAAAAATCCAGCTGGGAATTTAAATAGTTAAAGCTGGGTTTTTTGACACTTCTAGCTGGTCGTAGCAGGTCTGTGGCTGGTTAGACTGGTGGCATAATGCACTAGCTGACAATATAGGATACTCAGCTGGCCAACTAGTTAAAGCAAGTTAGAAGTGTCAAAAACACATCTTAAACCAGTTTGAACATTTTAGACCGGTTAAAGCTGGAATTTGCAGCAGGAGTGTTTTGTTCTTTCATAATTTTGTCCTTAAAAGTAACACAATGCAGGTTGGCTTTGTCTCTGAATTCATAATTTTCCATATTGTTAGTTTTCGTAGCCAGGTGCCCACATTTTCCCCAATTAGGAGCCTATTGATTCACCCCGGTCTTTAATTTGACCCGTTAAAAATAATTTATCTCTTTTTATGGATTTGTTTGCAATATAGCACTATTTGCCTATGACTGGTGTTAGAATTTTATCTAAGAAAATTACATTTTAGAGAAACCCCTGAACTTCGGTGTTACATGAAAAAAAAAAACAATGGCGCAGTAGACACATTTCTATCAAGTCACAGCGCCGTTATATGAGCAACGAAACACCCACGTAACCCTGCTGTCACTCCCACCGAGTAAACCCATAGGCCTACTGACCGCACCCCTCTGTCTACTCTTCACTCCCTTTCTCCACCTCTCCCTCGTTTCGCAAATGCATACACTATTTGCGTGACTCAAACTGGACGGAATGTTGGAAAAAAAGCATGTTCGTTCCGGAATTCCCGTGCTGTTTCCTCAACGCCCGGTGACATTCCATTCCTGAACCTTCACCGCTGTGTTTATAGTTGTACATTTAACAGACTCGCATAATTCTGCACCTCTAAAGACATTAAAAGAGCGTTGAAAAAAGTCGGACCTCGCGGGCCCTCTTCATTCGATTTTAATTTATAATTATGATCAGAGAATTATCGCACTTTTAGAAGTTGGTCAGTCTCATTACCTTTAGGCTATCACAGTCGTTAGCTAATCAGGGAACATTTGGCATTAAAAAGCAACATTGTTCTCGGGGGCACAGTTTAGGGTGAGTTTAACCGAGAAAAAGATAAATGAACCAGCCATCCTATACATTTATCCAAAAAAGCCGCCTAATCTAATCATTCAGCTGCAAGCTGTTTTTTGCCCAATTTTTCGGGGCTACACAGGAAAATAACCACGCCTCACTTCTGATTGTCTTAAAACAGTTCATTGGTCAACCGCCCCACACCCAAAAGGGTCTCACAAACACTATTGAGGTGATGGGTTTTGAAAGCACACAGTCACTTCCAGTGAAATGTATTTGTGGCACTTGCTGTAAGTGGATACATTGTTCTTTTTACTATGTGAAGATGTGAACGTCTCATAACAGAATCTATACACATATCACATGTAAGCATTTTGGTTTAATATAAGCAATATATACATTTAGCATATGACATGATATAATACTTGACAAATACTCAAGCAAACATAATGAATAATTTTAGCTCTTTGCTCTCTTTCTCTCTCTCCCCCCTCTCTCTCTGTTTACAAGATCTTCTGTAACAGCCAATGCCAGTCAAAAGGGGGCTTTGTGCTCTGTGATTTCTGCCATGACCACACACTTGAGAATCATTTCCCTACTCTCCACAGTGCTCCCTGACCCTCATCACAGCTGTGTCTTCATCAATTTGTCTGTCTTTCAACAGAGAACACACTGTCTTTCTGCCTGCTTGCCTGCTTTCCTGAGGGAACAATGGATTCACCAGAGCACCAGTCACAAAATACAGCAACATACTCATGTGACTTCACAACAGCAGGATTTGAGACTTTCCCCCCCAGTTGTTCCACTGACACCAGCAGGCATGGAAGTATCTAACATCAATCACAGTAGCCTAAAATCTACAAACTCCCCCCCCCCCCCCATTTCTAGTATCAACTGCAATAATACAACAATAACATGGCAATGATCTACAAACATACCACAAGGCACACAATCCAAATGAAAGGTATTATTGGTCATATTACATCAGTCCATGCGTGTCTCATAAATGCATGTTTCCCAAATGTACTGTGGCACAGTGTGGAATGTCCCTGGCTCCCCTTGGAAAAGAGCTGAAATAAACGGGACCCCAGAGCGCTCACCTGGCCGAAGCTGTGGCCATTTCGCCCGGGAGACAGGATGATCTCCCCCGTAGGGATCAGCTGGACTTTCAGCTCCATCATGATCGCCGTCCGTCTGCGTGTGCCTGGCAGTCTCGGCGTAGCTTCCCGCATGGGTGCCAATGGTCCTTCTGTGTGGGGGAGAGCTGGGCACTGTCAGCGAGAGCAAGAGAGAGAGAGAGAGAGAGACAGCAAGAGAGAGAGGAGCAGATAGAGACAGAGATAGAGTACCAAAGGGTTTGAAAATATCAGAATTTCAGTCCCCAGGATAGTCATTTTTGTTTATTTTGCTTAGCTTCTCCCTGTATATAAGGAGAGGTAAATTCTGAAGACTGGTGCAAAGAGAGAGATACTGTAGGTCATTACCTGGTACTGAAAGAAGCTTGAGCTTAAATGTGAACCCCACGGCAGATGGTGATATGTGTTAACCACGGAGAATGAAAAAGACAGTCTTCCCACAGCCAGCCAAGCACTGTACTCTATGTTCCCTGTCTCTGGGTTTCCCTTCCAGCTCCCGGACTACTGTGAGTTTCCTCCAGGACCCTGCATCCTGCCTCAAGCTCTTATGTCGTAAACATTGGAGGAACCCGCTCCACTTCCCTTGGATATGCAACGGGAAGCACAGGCACTCGCCAGTCACTGGTATTCTATTTCTTTTGTATTTTATTATTATTTTTTTACATTTAAATAGTTTTTCTCTGTTTTCCTGTTTAGAAATACAGGGATGGGGAAGATAGATAGATAAACATGCTGATTGCAAACAGGAGAGAAGGGAAACCTGCCCCCCCCCCACCCCACCCCACCCCACCACAAAAACAAATGCATGCCCAATCTGAAACCAATGGCCTTCTGACCTCTCCTGTTTGTGCTTCAGTTCATCTGGAAATAGAGGCTCTGCCCTACTGATAATTATTCCATCGCTCTTTCAGAGTAACCTCCTCTATCACACAAACCCGGCAGCCCTCTTATAGTAGAAAACCTTTCAATGAATTACATCTGAGGTGTAATCAGTTATTTAATTTGTGGTTAAATCATTTGTTTGAAGAGCAAAAGGTGAAACACTGCCTGCTTATTGTAAGCAGGTTGGTTTATGTGTGGTTGAATTGTGGCTGTATGGTGCATGTGTGTGTGTGAAAGTTGGCTGGTGTGCAAGACGGGGAGAGAGCAAAAGAGGAAGAAATGTATACTTACTGTGGTTGTCTGTATAAAATAGCAAAATGACTGACAAAAATTACACCCCCAAAAAGTAAAAGAAGAGATGTTTATAAAAATATACACATTTGTATTTGGACGGTGACACAAGTTTTGTTGTTTTGGTTCTGCACTGCAGCACATTGAATTTGAAGTCAAACAATAGATATGAGGTTAAAGTGCAGACTGTCAGCTTTAACTGGCAGGTATTTACATCCACATTGAGTGTACTACGTAGGAATGGCTGGCCTTTTTATGCCATAAGCCCCCTATTTTTTAGGGGGTAGTGTTATGGCTTGGGCATGTTTGGCTGCCACTGGAACAGACTCTTTTGTCTTTATTGATGATGTGACTGCTGACAGCAGCAGCACGATGAAATCTGAAGTGTACAGAATGATGCAAAACGCAGTTTTACAGAATGGCACTGTTTCACTTTGCAGCAGGGAATTTACTATAAACAAAACTGGGGAAATAACCAAGGAGTTTTTCAGGGCCAAAACGTGGAATGTTCTTGACTGGTAAATTCACTCACCTGACCTAAACCCAGTTGAAGAAGTGTTTCAGTTGCTGAAGACAAGTCTCAGGGCAAAAATCCCCTAACCAAACAGGAACCGAAGATGGTTGCAGTACAGGCCTGGCACAGCATCGCCAGGGAACACACTCAGTGTCTGGTGATATCTATGGGTCACGGACTTCAGGCAGTCATTGAATACAAAGGATTTGCAATAAAGTAATACATATGATGACTGTATTTAATATTATGTTTAGTTGTCCAATTATTTTTGTCCCCTAAAATTGCATTAAAAGGGCACTGATTCCTACAGGTATCCCTGGATATGGATGAAAATACCCTTAAAGCCAACCATCTGCACTTTAACCTCATATCCATTGTTTCATTTTAAATGCAGTATTCTGGAGCACAGAGCTAAAACAACAAATATTGTGTCTCTATCCAAATACTTACAGACTGTGTTGTATTTATTGCTCAGACATGTTGCTAAAGTGTAGCAGTCCAATGCAATAAATAAAAGTAACCACATTTCAGCATTGTGGTTGAATGATAAACATGTGAATGGTGGCTGGCGTGTGTGAGAGAGAGAGAGCTACTGTTTGAACAGTAAAAAACGTGAATTGCGGCTGGTGTGTGCGGGTTGAACCTGCAGAAGTGGTCTGGGCGGTGTGTGACAAAGGAATTCACTTCCTAATTCACACATTTCTGTTCCGTCAGCTGGTTTCCAAAGGCCCAAATATCTCCCTTTATTCTTTTCAATGCTAGAGTTTGTGAGGGGATCAGAAGGCCTGATGTTGTATTCAGTTTGCCTAACAGTGCTTCCACATGACTGCTATTTCACAGTATCTTGTTTGTTTAAGTGTTTGTTACTTAAAGTACTCCAGCTATGTGTGCTGCAAATATGTGTAGCGTCAGTGTCTGTAAGCAAGCAGGCAATGCATGCATGCAAGCATGTGTTTGGCTGTTTGCACGGCAAGGATCTGGGAAGATGTAAGCGTTCACAAGATGGATGTGTTGTTATGCAGCTGAAATGATGTGCAGGGAGGTGGAGGGAAGGGATGGGATATCGGCACATATCCTTTGACCTCTTGACCTTTGAGAAATTTCTTGTCAACAGGAAACAGTGCCTTTCCAGCCTCAGAGCACCAGTGGGCCGAAATGAATATCACTGTAAATGCACTTTGGTAAGTTGCTTTAGCTGAACGCATCTACCAAAAGACTCAATTGTGAATTGCAATTACGTTTTTTTAAAAATTGGGGCAATAACTAAGACAAGAACCGTACTTGCAAAAGTCAGAGAGCTTGCCACGTATACTGTTAATACTCTCCATTTTAAAGATTCCCACAATAATGTACAATGAAAATAAAAGTGTACAATTCGTTATTTTTTAAAGAAAAATTACATTATGTCTTAATGCGTTAAGCGGAATGCAAATAAGTTAAGAAACCACTCTGGTTCATAAATAGAAAGAGCAAATTTAGCAACACGGCAGATTTACCAGGAGGGCGGGTCCCATGCGACAGACAGCTGCCTCGCTTCCTCCTGCGAGTCGCCCTCTGCTCTTGGCCCTGCCCGTGAACATCCTGCAGCTCCGCTACATGCTCCTGCCCTGCGTCTCTCACATCCGTTTCCCACAAATGCCCCCCCCCCCCCCTTGGTAAAGGCTTTGTGAACCATTATCTACCCTCGTTTGATTATTTCTTGTCAGCTTCCCTCAAATTCACTCACGCTTTCTCACCTCTGCTTTAACAGGAGCCGTCTATTGTACTTCCCACTAATGCATTCTTAGTGAAGACAACGTCACTGAAAATCATTGTAGCTGACCTGTCTGGAGTTTTCAGTTTGTCTACAGGGCTGCCAGGTGAAATTACCAGGCACGGGGAAAATTATACCATTATATTATTCCCGGGCACTGGACAGTATTAACCACATTGCCCCCACGGCAATGTAACTGCTTGTCCCCTCCTACGGCGGCCCCGATTGCCTACTTAATATGGTAATTAATGGCATAAACATATTTTGTCCTCCTTCTACAAGACGTATTTTTGGAAGTACTCCAGGTTAACGTGACTTTTTCCCCCATAACATCAACTGTGTGGGGTTCCGCCTTTAACAGATTATATCTTTCGTTCATTCGGAGAAAAATTACTAGAATTACTAAAGCTTATCATCCTGTTTACCAGCACGAGCACGCAGCGTTACATTTTGTCCTCACACTTTCCCCGTCAAAGTGCTCCTTCCTCAAACGTGGCTAAACTGAAACCACCCTGTGGTAAATTCTACCTCTAAGGTGATAGGAAACCTGATAACTTGGGGTCCAACTGGGCTGCACTGCATTCCTAACCGCTTACGCAGTGTGACCCAAAGCTATTCTGACCTCAGATTGGCTCTCGCTAAGCAGCAGAGCAGTTTCCTCTTTTACCTTGCAGAGATCTGATCACAGATCACCACTGCCTGGGGTGAGCAGGGAGTATCTAGGGTTGCCACCTTAGTTTTGAACTGAATGAAAGAACAAGAAATGCAGCATTCAATGGTCGGTCGTGCTGACAATTTATGGAGTGTGTTGCCCCCTTATGGTAGTAAAAGGCATCTAAACAAGCACAGCTTAAAAGGATGGTTCACTTTCTAGGTTTTTCCCCCCCCTAGTTTCAGTGTCTGTTTAGGTGCAATGAAGAACATTTCTGAAATTCACAGGAATTTTTCATGACCAGCCAGCTTTACAATGGCTGGTATAGGGGGAATTTGGGGGGCCGTGAAAGCAAGAAAATACACTTTGAATAACTCCAATGCCACGCGTGTTGCTAACAGGAAAACGAATGCATCAGAACATGGAGGAAATCATTTGGAATATGAACAAATGGAGCCAGGATCCAGTTTTACAGTGGGGAAGGGATAAAATACAATTCGCATGAAATTATCTTCTGCATGTATGACAATAAGGTTGGGTTCAGGGATAACTAATGAAACCTTAAATGTGATTGTAAAACCCCACTCTTATATTTCTTGGTGTCAAACTCCATACAGGGTGGTTACAATGACCTGTTAATCGCTGACTTGTTTGAACCAATCAAGAGTTTACGTTTTGTTTTTGTTTACTATGCTCATCTGAAATCAGTGAGTCGCTGATACGCCTGTGTAGCCCAGCCCATTTTTGGCTAAAGAGCCAGAAATGACAGAACCAGAAAAGACAGACTGCCACTCCCTCAGTGAAGATCGTCCGGTACATTAGCAATTCATTTGTACATCCCTTCGATTTGCCTTGGTTTTCATGATGGAAGTTACCATGACATTCTCTAAATATTTTGAAAAGGGAGTGATGAGCCCAAGAAAGATCTAGGACTCTCTAAATATACTCCATTTCACACCTTGTGGTCACATTTCTCATTTCATTTTCCTCATCATTGACACTTGGATGCCAAGCCGATGACCATGTAGCTTAAAAGGCTAGCCAAGTGAAATCTGACGGGTGATTGTGGTTAAATATTGTGAATTTAGAATAGGGTGTCATCTAGCCACATCAAATGAATCTGTAGTTTTTACCTTTTTGCAGTGCTTGGGGGCTGCTGGGGGGGAGGGGGGCATGCCCAACTCCTCTATTTTCTTTTATTTACTATTGCAGCTGCACAAACTAAAATGGATATTAAAGTTTTACTGTTGATGTTCTACAAGGGTTCTTCTTACATTTTTAATTCTGTTAATTTTTTTCCCCCATTTTAAATATCCTAGAAATGGGGTTGGATTAAAACAAGGTACAACAGTTTTTAATTCAGGTTGTTTTTATTTTAAGTTTAATGTTAATTCCATGCTGTGTTTCAGTAAGAATACAGATTGTTTATCTGTGGCTCCAGTCAGATATCCAGTAGTACAAATTAGCTTCAAGTTACATATACTGAATGAAAAAACAGAGGAAAGAATGAGACAGAAAAGAGAGAAGAGAAAGAGGGGTAGAGAAAGAAAAAATAACGTATACTTATGTTTTAACAGATGCAGGTTTCAAATTGACTCGATCATTTAATTTTTTTTCCTAAATGTTGATACAAACCTGCTTTTTTCTGAGTATGGGGAACAAAGCAACAAGGCTCCTTCACGTGTCTTTTTTTTTTGTTTTGCTTTTTTTTCCGTTAAAACTGCTACCAGCCATTTCCTGAAATCAGCAAGAGTGTGCGCAATACAGTATTTCAGCACAATGTACAGTCCAAATCACTACAGGACATAACCACTAAAACTGTAAAAGTTTTTAGGCATTTTTGCTCCACTTGGATATTCAGAATTCTGCCAACTTCCTCTGAAACTGTAACAGAAAGAAACAATGAAAGAAAGGGCACTTTGTTCCTTTGTCTTAAAACACGAATGCCCTTTGTAAAAATTTAATTCTCTAATTTTCAACCGATGTTTGCACTAACACAGAAATATTACAGTTCCCACATCTAATTATAGCAGATGTTTCGGTAATAAAAATTAATTTCTGTAATTACATGAACAATACTCAAAATACATCCAGCAAACTGATAAAATGCTGTGGAAAAAAGCAAATAAAGAAAGAACTGAAAACAAAGGGATCCGAGTCTATTAATTACCAAGACAGCCTGTACCGGGGGGGGGGGGGGGGGGGGGGTTGGGAGAGGGGGGGCGGGGGAATCTAGGGACTCTCTAAGCTTTGCCTTTCCAATACCTGTTATTTAAGTTTTTAGTTTTCATGAATCTGAATGAAATGGGGTAATAAAAAAAGAAAAAACAAAAAACAAAAACAAAAACAAAAAAAAACAAAAACAAAAAAAAAAAACCAACCCCTAGGAGGCCAGATGGGGCATAGAGCTAATGAGGAGAGCCTGGGTAAAAGCCGGGGTGGGGAGGCTCTCTCTGTGACACGGGGGCAGGGGGCACGAAGGCGGGACTAGGAAGGGGGAGGAGTCTGGGTTTGGGGTCTCGTATTGGCCATGAAGTCTCACTGGTTTTCATCCTCTGCATCTTGCAGCGCTTCTTTATTCTGTTCTTCACCTGAGGAGAGGGGAATAAAAGGAGTAAGTCACCATCTGTGCGCACCGAAACGCTGCCCGTGATTCTGCTACGAACGTGTGTCCTAACGCCCTCCATAGGGTCCCCTTGCCTTTTTAGCGACCATGTTCTGCAGCCTGTGATTCCACTGCAATGTGCTGCATACAGCAGTATTTGTTGGGACACTTTACAAGCTAAGCAACTGCAAATAATGAGCATAAATTTTTTTTATTCAAGACACTACAGTAACAAATTTGGAATTACCAACTGAACAAATAGGGCCAAAACTCCGACCACGGAAGACCAACATCTACAAATGTTTTCTTAAATGAGTGCATTTAAGAAAATCCACCTGATGTCATGCAATAAATCCACAACAGAGTTTTAATGCTTCCCCCCTCATCCCAATTTGGGATTCCCAATTGTGTGTGCGCACTCACTGCTGAAAGCCCAGGAGAGTGCAGACCAGTGCGTGCTCTCCTCTGAAGCACACTCATCGCACCGCAAGACAGGCTCACACAGACCGAGTCAGAGAAAGACACTTCATGTGCAGTTTAACAGGCAGACTTGCAGGCGAACCATCCACCAGCAGGGGTCGCTAGTGAGGAGCGACGGATCCCAGCAGATTGAATCCTCTCCAGCCATTGGCTATGTTACCGCCAAGTACGTGCCATGCACTACAACAGTGCCTTAACCGGATGGGCCACCCACCCTCCTCAAAGACTACTTAAAGTTTAATAGCCTAATAAAACTATATTTCTAAAATGGCAGAAGATTCAGTAGAAATTATTTCATGAACAATTTAATAGAATCAAAAACAGAACTTGATTTCCTTCATATGTATTACTGAAAAGGTGTTAACTTCCAATAAAATTGTCATTTTATAGCTGATCATAGATACCTATTGAGATTCACAGAGACAGAGATTCCAGTAGACGGCTGGTCATTTTGTGTCACGGTACATTTTGGGTTTTCCATTACTGAAAAGTCAAAGAATAAAAATGGCCATTTTATCAAACATTTTGCTGTGGGTAAAGCCCAGTAACGTCTTATTGCCACATGACGGCAAACGCTGTTGAGTAAAATAGATAAGAGTGCTTCGCTAGCCTTAAGCAACCTTGAACTGACGCGGGAGGGGAAATAACTGGTAGGCGGCAGCAGCCTGACGGATGACTCAGACACTGCGCCGAGGTGGCGTAACGCCCGTCTGACGGCTGGCATCGGCAAGCTGGCGCAGGGGGACTCAATTACACAGCTGAGAAAGACGGGGAGTGGCGGGGGGGGGGGCCAGGTGGGCAGGAGGAAGGGGTGTGCTGCTCTGTGACGGTCGCCATGATCCCTGTGAGGAAGGAAAGCGGCCGTGCGGAGGCTTTAATGCACGGTGTTTTTTTGTTTTTTTTTTGCACGCATTCACACAGAACGCTACTCGGCCACTTCTGGCCCAAGCAGAAGACACTGCCGGTGTACGAGTGGCTTGGGCCAAACCGTACTGGCTAAATCTACCACCATTTTTAACCCAACCTCCACCTCCCCCTTCCATACATATGCCTCAACAAAGCCCTTTCCCGAAAAACTCCTGTACTCTTCTTTAAAGGAGGGGGGTTCCTGTTCAGATGAATGCGCCCTGGCAACAGTGGAATCGTAAAAACAGCCATGCAGAAGAGGCACTACAAAAATGCAGTTAGTTCTACACAACCGTGAACCGGGCCAATTAACCAGGGTTTGGGCCGGTTCCGTTTCAGAAAAACGGACTGA
The DNA here is from genome assembly GCF_013347855.1 of Anguilla anguilla. NCBI lineage: Eukaryota > Metazoa > Chordata > Actinopteri > Anguilliformes > Anguillidae > Anguilla > Anguilla anguilla. Next base: position 27,422,542 of record NC_049209.1, read on the forward strand.
AATTCTGCTTAAATCAATTCTTCCCAAAGTAAACTCAGTAAAGTCAGGGCGATCCGCTGAGACGGCGATGTTCTCTTCTCTGGTTAAGGGGCCTGAACAGAAGCGTTAACCCCTCTCATAAGACCCCTCTGATGCGCCGCAGCCCCGGACGCCACGCTCCCAAACGCACTTAGAAATACACACCGCCTTTCTGGGCGCGTGCCAAACAGTCACATTCTTCCTGTGTGTAGCTTTCACTTAAACCTGGGCGTGAATCTTAAGCTTTATGTTTGACACTGTATCCTGAAGGCATAAATGTTCAGGAATTTCCCTTTCAATCCACGCATATTGGTATTAGTGTGACAGTAGCACAAGTCTGGAATGTACCATTTCAATCTCATCTCCTTATCAAGAAAGCTGCAGTCTCCAGGCAGTCTAGTAGGCTGCTACCATCTACTGGTAAAAAAGAATAACTTCTTCATTTTTTTAGTAAACAATATTTGATACATTGGATGCAGCATTTCTACAGCAGTTCCATAAGATTACCAGTTAAAATTTGGAACATTTCAGCTCAGTTTACGCTACACAAAAATGAGTCTAAATTGCTTACTGTGGTAAGGGTATGAAAAAATAAATAAAATTCAAAAAATCTAAAATAAAATAATTTGACAAGAGTGATATATTTTCAGCAAAACAAATTTCAAAAGCAGCCACTATACCAACCATCCATAGCTGTACTTGACACTGAAACCCCCACAGCAATCTAGCCCTGGGATTCATGTCAGTGTTTGTTTGGAGAGAGCAAAAATGAGCAAGATTCGAGATTTGTCCAGCAGAAGGAAAAAGAACACACCAATAGGCTTAAGGCAGCAAACTGTACACCCAAAATGGCGGATTACGCTGTGAAAATGGAGGTCCGGTTTCTCCACGTCTGCACACGGAGGGCTGGGAAAGCAGGGCCCTTACGGGGCAAATAGGCGTGGTCTGCACGGACAGAACGTGCTGCTGTTGAGCTGCGTACAGCAGCAGTCAGACAGATGGTGCTAAGCCAACAGGAACCTGCAGAGATCCCTCCCACTGACATACGCGCACTGAACACATCCGTTTCAAACAACGGTTATCAAATGACTTCTTATCACTGACATGCAAGTCCAGTGTGCTGTCAAATCCCGACTAAAATGGCAACCCAGAAACAGCAGAGAGATGGTTCCGGAACTCAAAGGTGATGCAGAAACAGCTCTGGCCTGAGGCACAATGACAGAAGAAGGTGAATTGACTACACTGACAAATTACTGCAGTTCGCATTGAATTTCACCCCTTTCTGTTGCGATTTCTGATCATTTCAACAGTGCCCAGGCTCAAGTTTAATACCAAGCGCATGGGTGATGTCACTGACCTGACCTGGCAAGTCAAGTGATCAGATAAGTCTATTGATCAGAGTTTCCGGTCTCTTGATTTTATTATTATTATTTTTTTTAGCAAGAGCATCTCTCATCTGGAACGACCCTAAATGGACGGGCTTTGGGAGTTCTGAGATCAGGGAGCTGTGATGCAGCGGTCTGGCTGGGCCTCGGGGCAGCCCACCGTAAGTTAGGGTACAGAAGGACCACTGCGCTTGTTTCAACCCAAACCTTCAATTCACTCTTAACATCATTCTAAATTTAGATCCATAGATTCAGTTCATATAAACTTTCAAATTGAAATCCACTGACAGAAACAGTCAAAACTATTAAACGGTACACATGCTGTTAGAAGCCCGTTTTATTTAGCAAGCAGTGTAGTGAAAGCAGAGAGCCCAGGCAGACACCAGCGCTAATCACCATGCCTGGTTAAGCTGGAGCTCTGTAGAGGTGCACCTCGTCCGCACATTTAAATAAGGGGGGGGGAGCATTTCACACCGCAGGGTCCTTCACCGGCGTGTAGGGCCGGCCGGACCGACGCCGCGACGGACGGGCGCGGAACGAAAGCGGCGGGCGGGCGTGGCGGCCGGCCGGTCGGTCGGCCCTACGGAACAGGCAGGCGATGCAGAGGCCAGTTAGTGGAGAAAGCCACAGGTAACACTGAAGCCGGGAAGAGTGACTTACAACGTACAGTTTTGTTTTTTGGGGTTTTTACAGGGAATGACGTTTTTCCTTAGGAATCTACGCAGAGGGAATGAAGGGATAAATAGGGAGAAAAAATGAGTTACATTAGAGTAGGAAAGAGATCTGTAAGACATGCACTAGGGTAGGAGAGGTGGAAAAGGGGGAGGGGGGAGAGAGGGAGCTGCAGCTGCTGGCATTAACTGAGGGCTGCTGTAAAGCGAGAAGCAGGAAACTGGGAAAGAAAGACAAAGAGAAAAGAGGGGGGAGGGGCTTCTATCCCATTAGCCACACCTCTCCCCCAAAACCTGCTGCTTTTTTTCTCAAGGGAGAATCCCTACCATGAGCTGGCAGATGTGACATCAAGTTCCCTAGCAACAGCACACTTGAAACAAACCCAAATAGATGAAACGGATGTCCCCTTATTTACAAACCTTTGATATATTTGTTACATGTTATTTTTTCATAATGAGCATGCGTGTACAGTGGCAAATGGTAGTATATTTACACTAAATTTCATGCTTATGCACCCTCATAAAACAATAGATTTGGAACCATTTCAGAACATTTAAAATCAAATTTTCACCTCAGAATTCTCTAAAATACCTACCATATGAATGTTCACTGTGCACACTAAATACACCTGATAACGAGGCCTTTGCATTCACAGCAATCATGTCAAAAGTAAAAGGTTATTCAAGCATTTTGGCACACAGCAGTTCCATCCCTAGAGGATGAAAGGGAGGCGCCATCTTGGCTCATTTGTTTCCACGGAAGCCGTTCAGTCTGTTAGGATAGCGATGAAAGCACTTTACTAGAGTACTGGCTCTGCAGGATCCAGGCACTGCCACCTGCCCCCACCATTACACTGCAGTCCCATTTACTGATTAACTGCAAGATTATAATGCAATTCCAAAAAAGCCCAACCAGGGACCTGAACAAGGCAATTTCACTGTCTCCATTACCCTCCTATTAAACACAATGTCATAGCTACGCCCGAGCAGCCGAAACAGAGGAAAAGCAGTAAAGCAGTTTGGCAAAACTAGCAATAAACTTTAGACACTACACTATTGTCGTATTCACATCAAGGTGAATGCAACTTTGCCAGATTCTTCAGACACTGATTTTCATACCGTAGCTACATGCCTCTGGGGTCACTAGCATGGGGCTTTATTTTTTATCATCATCTATTGCCATCAGCTGGCCGCACGCTGCGGAAGTCAGTGTTTCCTGATTGAGCTGGCGGAGCCGAATACAAGCTCATCCCTCAATCACAGCATGGTATCTCTGTGGAATTGGGAACGGGGGGGGGGGGGGGGGGGGGGTTTACTGCCGGCTCTGTGATGCACTTTTCACAGGGTTTGCGGAAGCGCTCTGGTTCTTACCATCTCCCTGCATGTCTGAAGTCCATAGTGTCAGGTTGTCACGTAACAACTGCATGATGAGCGTAGAGTCCTTGTAGCTTTCTTCACTCAACGTGTCCAGCTCTGCAATGGCATCGTCGAATGCTGCCTTTGCCAACCTGCAGCAAACGGGGACAGAGGGAAACCGCTTGTAGCTCTGGAAAAACTTTTAAACGTATGCCTCTGAAGATGGCGCCAGTTACGGTAAAGCTAGTGATAAACAACGGACATTAATGGATTTTCAGAAATTGCTATTATCTCCCTTCATGAGCTGCATCACAGACTAAATCTGAAAGGTGAAACACAGACTTCACAAAGCACGAGAAAGAATTACAGAATCTACAGGGAACAAAGTATTAAAGGACGTTTTCTGCACCGAGTAGGTCACGTGAAAAACTAAATTGAGGACAAACCCCCTCAAAAACATTTGCAATCAATCAAATACTTTTTGCACAATACAATTTTTGTGTGGTCTCATCTCCAAAACAGGCCATCTTGATCTGAAATGTTCTTAAAGCGTTGCTTTCCTCCATTTAGTTTTTCAAAAATACAGATATTGAAAAACCAGGTTCAGAAACTGAAAATAGGGCTAAAGAAATATCAACCAACTTCACAAAGCCTAAGAGGGTGAAAAATAACTGAAAAGCCAAAACGAAGGCCAAAATCAGAAACTCCAAAGCAGACGGGCTCTGAAGAGGAGAGAGAGGACGGACGGGGGTCTTACCTGCACGCACGGTCAGGGGAATTGAGGATTTCATAATAAAATACGGAGAAGTTCAGTGCAAGACCTAAGCGGATGGGATGTGTGGGTGGGAGTTCTATCATGGCGATGTCGCTGGCAGCTTTGTAAGCTACCAAGCTGTTCTCTGCCGCCTCCTTCCTGTCGTTCCCTGTGGCGAACTCTGCCAGATACCTGTGATAATCACCTTTCCTGGGGAGACAATGACAGGAAAGGCTGAGGCTCAACTCCCTCTGCAAGGCCTCTTAATGTTAAAAACAAAAAAAAAACCCCATGCAAGTTAGTACATCGAGTGTGACCTCGTCTTCCAAACTAAAGCTGGGAGCCATCATGCTGAACGTGTGATGTCATTCTCTGGGCTCCAAAAAAAAAAACCTGTTGCACAAATAATCCCCCCCCCCCCAGTCTACTGATACTACATACTAAACATTGCTTTTACACAAGAACACCAGGCCACAAATTTTATTAAATGCACTGAAATTGGTTACAGTTTAAGTAAATACTCCAAAACACATGTACATACAAAAAGTAAACGTATACAAATAAATATATAACGTTGTTGCATGCCGCAACAAACATATACATCAAGGAAGAGGATTCCTAGACGAGGTACAGAAAGGGTTTTCAGACGTACATTTTGTAGTAGAAAACCTTGGATTCTCCCGAGTTTGCAGATGGAATGAGATGCTTTTCCAGTACATCCAGAATGTCGTTACAGATTGATTTCAGTTCAGTCTCAACCTACAGGGAAAAGGTTAAGGTTAATACATGGACCACCACGGCAATTATAAATCCTACTTCTAAAACATAATTTAAAAAGTTAAGAAATGCATTTGAAAAATGAAATAAAAAGCCCAATTCCTTACCCCAACACCCAACCCATGATTAGCAGGACATCAAGCAAGCACACATTGTAACGGCTCCCAAAAAACAAAGAAAAACAACGAAAACCCCAGTCGACGTTCTAGCTGGTTAATGTGCCGTCGGTGCAGGGTGCATTGCCCAGGGTGCACTGTGTAGGGTGCAGGGCACAGGGTGCAGTGTGCAGGGTGCTGTGTGTAGGATACAGAGCGCAGGGTGCATGGTGCTGTGTGCAGGGTACAGAGCGCAGGGTGCAGAGCGCAGGGTATACAGAGTGCAGGGCGCCATGCAGCCAGGCTGTGGTGGGGTACATTTTTAGCCTGGCATGCAGCCTAAGCCCACCCGTTTGTGCAAGCCAGACATGGAGAGGGGGCGGTGGGGAATCACTGGTGAGGCGGGCGCGGGTGCAGCCAAATGCGTAGCGCTAGCTTGGCACCGCCATCGCTACGCCAGCGGATAAGCTGCACAGTACGACGTCATAATAAATGATGGTATGCACCACACTGTATCATTTTTCTTTCGTCCACCGCACAAGTGACACTCGCTGCCAAATGCGAACCCCAAACGTTTTGCTTTTTTCTTTTGAGCTACCCTAACTTTTTTGTGCAACGTTCCGTTCGTCACACGGGAACAAAGAGACAGCACAAGGCACGCTGTCGGAGGCTAGTAAATGAAAAAGCAAAAGCAGAGAAAAAAAAAGTGAAATGCGCTCTTTCAGACTTTAAAATGGGCTTTTTCGGAAGCCCCCCCCCCCGACAGGACACCCCGCAAGCCCCTGTGTGTCGCGCTGCTGGCTCACCGTTTGCCTGTATTCCCGGATCATTCTGAGTTTGTCCTCTCCGCCCTTGTTCTCCTCCTTCTGTTCAATACTGCTGATTATCCTCCAGGACGCTCTCCTGGCGCCGATCACGTTCTTGTACGCCACGGATAGCAGGTTTCTCTCCTCCACTGTGAGCTCCACATCCATGCCGGCTACATTCTTCATGGACTCCACCATTTCTGCAGGAAGGGAGGGGGGGGGGACAAGTGAGAACCCACTCATGCTTTGCCAAATGATCCTGCTAGGTACCCCCACCCCTCCCCTCCCCCCAGCCTAAGGCTAGTGCCAGTTGGGATCACATTGTGACTCACTACGTAAAGGAGAAAATGCAGCCATTAGGGTGGCTGTAAGCTCGACTCATTCGCAGCGTCTCCCCTCATCTGGTGGAACCACGCAGAGCTGAAGGCATCAAATAAACATCTAGCCTCATTACTATACTAACATTATATCCAAAAAGGCAATGGGATCGAAATGAACTTTATTGACCCTGACAGAAGTAACAGACACAATGGCCAGAGCAAGTATTCTAACACTTCCACTTGACTGTGTGCCAACATTAGTGCTGGATCCGAGTGACGAGAAAAGAAAAGGCACCAAGAAGCAGAACGTAAGCCTATTACTGCTGTATTGTTATCACCTGTACACCAATTGTGTATAAGGGCACCATTAAGTATGTTCATGAAGCAAAGGAAAATTACCCAGGACACCCAAATACTCAAGTGAAACACAAAGATGAACTATTTTCAGAATGTGAATACCAGTGTTTAAGAAGCAGCGCTAATTTTGGATCAAGGCATCAGCTACACTGGAAATGTTTGTACCAACCACATGTACCGTACTAAAAACTGCCAAAAGCAACTAGGCAGATGAAGTGCTTAAAACTGGCCAATACATCACACATTGCATCTCTGCTGCATCAATATGCAAGGCTTAGCAGGGAACAATTTTTCCCTTGTGTGGGACCATTTCTATTGCCAACACAACAAAATATCTTCAAATCAAGCAGTTATTTAAAGATGTATCAGATTTGTATTTATTCCTCAGCCAGGAAGTCCCACAGAGCACGGCACATCTTTACAAGGGGACCTGGCAAAGACACCGTAACAACCACCACATGACAAGAGAACCAGTTCTACTCCCAGTTCACTAACATCTCCTCCAACTGATCAGAACCCATGATGCAAGGCCTAGGAGCAGCTCACGCACGAAACGCCCGCATTTTACACCGAATGTGAGCATTCTGCAACAAGCCCGACAAAAGGGCGCCACCTAGCTCTTTCAAACATTCCACAGACACCCAACTGGTAATTGCCATTCCCGAGTGATCGACAGGTTGAATCCAGCTTTGTGTGTAAACGTTTTTGTGGATCTGGCTCCCTGCCGGGACAAAGTCATTGTGAGGACCTCAGACGAGTGTGTGTCAAGCAGCTGCACCTTCAGGGCGGTTTTTTACAGACCTTAAGAGGACCCGTATAATCCGCCCACCTCCACAGCTGCCGGGCCGAGGCAGGGCTGTCATAAGCTCCGTACTCATTCAGAGGGCCCAGCTTATGGGAAATACGCGCCACACCTCTAGGAAGTGTGCTGATCCCGCACGGATCACACCTCTAGGAAGTGGGCTGATCCCGCACGGATCGCCCCAGCGTCCGCTGACCACTCCGGCAACTGTCCCCGCTTCCACAGACGGCCTCCCGCGTCCACTGCCCGCCCGGCACACAGCACGCCACAGAATCTCCCTGGAGACGAGTGGAAGGCCAATCGCAGTGATCGCCTTAACAAACCATTTGAAAAGCGAGCAGCCTGACTCAGATTCACCCCTCCCCACCTTTAACTCCAGCACAGAGCCTCAGGGCTTAGGAGCTCAAATGCTTTAAATGCCTGCACTTAAATCCAGAATTTCTCTTTATTTAAAACTGCGCTCACATTTTCAATGAGCAGAGGTCCTGGATTTCCTCCTCCTCTTGTAATACTAACAAGACACACAGACAACAGAAAGTATTTGTCCCAAACCGAAATCTGAACCGATATAGGCCGAATTGTTCCTCCCACTATTAAAAATCATTTATTCCAACTTAGTGATTCATCAAGTTCGCTCTGTGCATCACAAATTATACCAGTGACTCAGCAAATGCAGCCAACGCTGGATCTTTTTAAAACTTTGATTCTTCATTTATTTAACATTTTCATCGGTGCGTAAAAAACATGGACCAGGTTTAATGTAACAGAATAAACTACAGAGATCAGCCCTGGGAAGGGAAGGGGTGAAAAAAAGGCAGTTGGGCTCGGAGGATTCCGATGATGTCATGCCTAACCTTGTGGAACTTTGGCCTTTACCTCCCAGCTAGCTGCCCAATAACTCAGGGGAACCTCAGGGGAAGACAGGGGCATTCCTGGATACTTCCAAGCTGTTCCCAACAGTGATTCCACATACTCAGCGGCCTGATATTAAACCGTGTCAATCTGAGCACGGGCATTTACAATGCTGATAAACTAAAGAGGACAGCAGACTCTGGCGTCAGTGAAACCAGTCAGGCTATTCCTGTTAGCCCAAAGAAACAGGACCTTCAATGTAGTGTCGCCATACCCAAAATTCCATTAAGTAAAACTGCAGTCCCCCCCTCAAGAGCCAAATGCAAATGCTAGCTTTTCACATTTAAAGCACGTCAAAGGGGGTGGGGTGACCGTGAATAACGTGAGGTCGTTAGAACGACATGCCAAAGTCAGGCAGCTCAAACGAAAGGAACTGGTCGCACATGGGCTCTTGTGTATGCTGTAAGTTAAGAAGCTATAGTATATACCTAATCAAATGTCACCATCCGGGAAGGCAGAAATGTAAAAACTCAACAGGGGCCAATCACATGCATGTACCGCAAAACACTAAAGCTATGCAGCAGGTACTACCATTAGCGCACATAAACCAAAAAAAAAGGAAAAATTATTCAGGTCTTTGAACAAATCCTTCATGAATTACTTTTTTAAATCTTCATCAACCATAAAGCGACATTATGCCTCATGTTGTACAGAATCAATAGACTTTATCAAACCACTCCCTTAAACTGATAAGGCAGTTGGCAATTTGTCATTATTAACCATGTATTACAGTGCATGCTGAACACAGGGGTGGGTGATAAGACCTGTATCCTCACTGGAACAATATCAGCCATAATACTTTTCCTGCAAAACTTCTCGCAAAAGCCATTACAGGTATGACTGATAACCAGCTAACAAGCTGACCAGTGTTGCTGGCCTTGAAAAGCCTCGATTAGCAAAAATATTTCAACCAATGGTGACAGACTTAAAATAGAACTGTGGTAGAACTGCACAGTATTAATCTCCCCCTGTCACTAAATTAACCATTTGTGTGCCTTATTGAAAAATTTCATGGTAACCAGAGCTTGGAATCCATGAATTATATGCATTGCATTGCATGCATTCATATAATATGAATAAAAAGGATAAATGAATGAATATTAGTATGCATATATTATCGCCGCTGAAATCACAGGCCCCAGCATTTATTGTTTAAGAACTACAGTAATGTTATTAAATTTAAAGCTTATCAGAATTTTAAACATCACTTTGCCAAAACTTTGTTTTTGAATCATGTTACTTAATCCTGTGATATTTATGGCATTCTAAAAACAGTAATATGATTCTTGGGCCATATTGCTCACCTTGTAATGAATATCAGTATCAGTGCTAAATTCAGAGACCCGTTATAAAAAAACCAATCAGGAACCTGTGTCTCCTTTGCCCTTTCGACATGAAAATCCAGCGGGACCTGAAAAGCCAGAGGGAACAATGTGTGCTTTAACTACCCAACTCTATACACGATTACTAGTTCCCTAAGGCACCAAACTATCTTCACAGGTTCAAATGACTAGAGTTAGACCCAATCCAAATATGAATGGCATGGCTCACTTTACCCCTACCAGCTCAAAGTAAAGAACCACACCCGATTCGCAGGACGGCCTGGCCCGGGCAGCCTGCGGGGAATCCGCACGGACACCATCTGCGCTCTACCGGATCGTTCTTTCTGACTCAGCAGGTTTTAAAACGGACCTAAAGGTCGTCATCCAGAACGGCACAACTTAGTTTTTAGTAAAAGTGGACTGCGCCAAGCGTCCCTTCTCCCAAAACGCTCTACACACAGCCGACTTTGCTAACTGCTACAGGCCACGGCTACAGGGAGAGGAGGAGCCAGAGCCCGAGGGGACCGAAAGGGGGAGGCCCCAAATAAACTTCTCAGGAACGAGAGCAGAATACTAAAACTCCTGGGATGGGGTGGGTTATGTAATAAAGCCCTACATTGTAAAACTAAGAGACATGGAAGAACGGGGAGGAGGAGAGAGACATACTACCAGACAAGCCCATGGTGACTGACAAAAAAACCAAGAACTACAGAGGCAAAGTAGACGCCGTGAGCACAGCTCGGCCATTGAAAAAGGCTGACATCAGCAAACATGGCTTCCCAAGGAAGAAAGGTTGTGCAAGTACTACCATCTCAACAAAGCTGATACAGAGATGCATTTCATTACAAACGAGTAAAATGCATTGCAAGAGTTCCTCAATACATAAACTCCCCATGTATTGGAGGAGGAGGAATGCCGTGCACTGGCGGCACAATAACATAGGTGCCTGCCTGCCACCGTCGCGGGGACAGTGAGTGACGTGGATCTTTAAATGTACAAACCCAACCCCATTTACTTTAATGTGCATTATATGATCATATTTATCATTATTATCTGCATGATTATCATCACCGTTGATTTTTACTACTTTATTTTCCATTATCCTTTCTAAGTTTTCATGTGTGGTTACTGTTCATTCATTTCTAGTCTCAGGTGTTACATATATGGTCAGTGTTTGATGCATGTCCTTGTTTTCTTTATTCCTGTATGTTTCGGCAATACAAATGCAGTGTTGTCATGCCAATAAAGCAATCTGGACTGAATGGAGATATATCAATTTTATCTGAGTCACAATTTGAAAAACCTTGTTTCAGATTTACAAACACATGAAGAATTAGACTTTGACACAGTGATTCTTAGATGCAGCAGAACAGCCAAAGGCCTGAATAAATCCACATTTGTTGTTAACCTTATTATTTTTAACTTAAGTACACAAGCATTAGACCTTCTTCGCAAACTCAGTGAGGTCGCTGAAGGCTGCAAACCTAATAATTTTTTTTATAATTGCTAGACTTTAAAAGTTAAGGACTAAAGGCGATCGTGTCTGAGCCTGTCAACCTACAACAAAAACCCACGTTTACCCAATGCCAGACATGCAAGCTGTACAGAGTAAAAGAAATGGCAACCCAAAATCCACAAAACAGGACTGACCCAGCAAACTACTTAAAAACAATGCACCAAAGGTTCAGACATTTTGAATAAATAAAAAAAATCATTTCCATAAGGCGGATATTTAATTATTCTAACACACACTTCCAGGCAGGAAAAGTAATATCTACGAGCTGCCAATTAAAGAGGGATTTATAGCAAAATGAATATTTATGAGAAAAAGAAAACCGTGGGTGTTGCGCTCTATTTCTCAACAGGCATCCAAATATGATCCCAGTAACCAATTGGAGCGCTCGTGGTCAGGTTTTGGAACAATCCGCTTAATGGAGAACATTATTCCGTTTCATCTCCCTAAGAGATGAGCTTTGTGACTCAACCATTTTTGGTCATTAGTTTGCAAGTTTGCAACTCTATGCCAGTACTAATGAAAACATCAAGGCAAAAACCACACCACTAATGTAAATCACAATGTGCTTAACCTCATAGCAGCTCCACAAAAGACAAGCCAGCATTTCACACACAGCAAAGCAAAGTCATGCATTTGACAGTGTAGAGAGACAGGAAGAACAGGGGAGAGCGAGGGAGAGATGTGCGATAAAGGTTGCGCGGTCGGACTCGAACCGCCGACGTCGCGGCTCGCAATGAGCATGCGGACAGTGCTCCACAGGCCACGCCACGAACACACGCTTTTATTCACACATCATATTTTGATACATTATCAATAAGATAAGGACAGCACTCACATTGTGAATTTAATATTTTTGTATGAGCATTTTTGATGCACTGACATTTAAATGCACTTTTACTCCAAATCTTTCAGCCAACTACTGTAACGGCAGAAGTGGTACACTGCCAGGTGAGAGTGGAATCTCATTACTGGTGTCTAAGTGAAGGCATTTACCACAGAGGAGGAACACTGTCAGCTACATAGAGACAGGCCAAATTAGCGGCTCCTTCTCACTGGCTGAATAAAAGGAAGGAAGCTTACTGTTGTTGTGGTTTGTCATCAAATCTACGGGATGATGTGCTCATCAGAACTGGTGAAAAGCAAGCCGTATGCATTCTACTACTATGGCACTATGCAGATTGCACCATTTTTGTCCTACTGAAAGCAAACCTCCATGACTCCCCCACCCAAAAATTCCAATGGTTTCATTGCGTTGAGTAATTGGGGGCTTCTGTTTGTTTAGCAGCAAACTCTAAAGCCATAAATGAATCCCAGCGCATGCGGTTGGACGACTGATCTCCCGTCCTGTCCGTTGTCCCTTCTGCATTCCTCTGCCTGAATACAGTCTAAAACCATCCAAGGGGACCGTAATCAAGGACTAGTCTCTTCATTTCATATAGTCATACTTTGCTGGGGGGTCCAGGAAAGTATGACAAGCATAGGTCACTGATTATATCATATGCTTAATCTAAGGAAACTCTTTATTTGGTATAAGGTGTTGCTCCCACTCACCACACCCACGGTTTTGTCTCACGATTCCATGTGCTATAAAAAAGGAGCATATGTTTTTACACTGGCTCAATTCGGATGCTGTACTGTCTGGCCAACATGTATTCCAGTAATAAATTTTAAAAAATTTAACTTGCAAAAAAAAACAACAACAATCAAAGGAGGGCAGACTGTCCACTCTTTTATACAAAAAATAAAATACATTTTTAAACCAGTTCACCACTGAAGCAGGGCAGACAAATAGAATAGTTAGCTCTCTCAATAGCCTGGAGCAAGAAGTGAAACAAAGCACCACGCTTTAATTATAGAACATTACTACAGCATTTGCAAGAGTCCTGTTTTTTTCGACCCAATGCAACCATTTTAAGCTTTTCTCTCCCCTCAAAATCAACCACGGTACATAAAAACTACTCAAATACTGAATTGCTTCTGGTGTCATTGATTCATTTGTACACACGTTTGCATTTCACCATAAGGGAAATTGGTGCATTTTATACAATATCACTGAATTATCTTGACTTCTTGTTTAGGTAACGTTCTGGAACACATTTAACTAAAACGGCTAACGACTTAAAATCGGATGCAACATATCAACACAATCAATGCCAAGCTGCTGATCCATTGAAAGTCCCCCCCGCCCCCTCCCATGTGCCCTACCCTGCATGATCTTCAAAAAATAAAATAAAAGCTCTATACTTCAGCCATTTTATGGGGCAAGCTTCCAGACCTGCTGAGTGGCAGGGGGAAACGTGAAAGCAAATCCAGATCAAAGAGTGAATTTGAATTTGGCGTAATGAATTACTGAGCCCAATGGCAGAACGATTCACACACCTTAAACACAATGCATCACAAGTCAGAGAATCCCACTGGAGAAATGAAGAGCAGACTAGCCACGGGCTGCGGTGGACAATTCCCCACAGCCTCTGGACACAATGGCTCTAATCTGCAAACACATTCTTAGAGTTGTGAAACTGGTTTACACGAGAGGGGCAAACAGACAGCACCTTCAACTGCGGGGCAAGTGTATTACATTTAAAAACAGAAAATTATTCTATACTTTATAAGAAATACTGTACAAGAAATAAAACTATCCAAGCTCTCAGGTGCTTTTAAGCTTTTTTAAAAAAAATTTATTATCAAAAATTCAGTTCTTTGGAGACGGACTCTGCCTTAGACTGACATGTTAATGGTAGTTGCCTCGGGGAGACTGCCATGACGACATGGAATTCTTTAAAGATTCTCAGGCCACCAGCACTGCATCCAGCAGAGACGAAGAGTGGGGTGTGCAGCTGCACACAAACGGGGAAAAAAATGACGGCGAGGAAGGTGAAAAGCCTTCGGATGACAGCAAAACTGTAGATGTAACACACACACACACTTAAGCCAATCAAGTTTTTATCTGCACCATGGATACAAGTTTAATTATAAAGAAGGCATTATGCAAGTACCACACATGCATACCCCCCGGTGACACCAGCTACGCACATCCATCAGTTGGGGAAAGCTTCAATTGAGGCTGAAAATGTTAGTCTCCCTACATTTGCAAGCACTTCTCATTACAGCAAAGACCTGATCCGGTCTGCCCATCACACTAAATAGACAAAGTAGGCCAGAGCAAAAAATCACATTACAATAGTTAAGATCTATCCCCAATGAACAGCCATCCTATTATAGAAACCCACTTGTGAATGGAGACTCCTCCTCTAATTGCATTCAAACATTACAGTGACAAATCATGTCAAACTCTCAGTCTCTGCCTCACATGAAAGCTAACCAAGCAGCAATTGCATGATTATCACATGACCTTGACAGATTTTTTGGCAAGTTTCTAGTTCTTGAGGCAGCCAATGCACCATAAAAATTATTTACTAGAACAAAAGTGATTGCGGTGAATAAAATTGTTTGAGCACATTGATTCAAAAATGCTATAAGATTATGAATATTTTCAACTCATTTGGACATATGCAACTGAACTGACACAAAGCTGCTTTAGAGCTTATGTTTAAACTTATCCTACACAAAACGGCATCTTAAATTTGTCTAGCTTCTGCTCCGCAAAGCCTGAAAATACACTCTAATGACTGCAGAGCAAAAAGACTTGGATCTACCTTGCTGTACCTGTCTAAGTGGAAATTAGCAAAAACTACGCTGCTTCCCATCACTAAACTATTCGATGAAAGGCATTGCTTTATCAAGTCAAAAAATGTTTTATTGTAGTCTGGGTTAGTCACTCACAGAAAAGTCAGGAAGGCTACTGGGTTATATAGGTCTGTAGACACAGTAAAAGGTTGTGACTTGATTACTAAAGACTAATTCAATAAAGCCACTGCAAATGGCCACCAATATCAATTCTAAACACATTAGGCTACATGCAGCAATAATATGCAAACCTAAGAGGCAGGTTTTCATACCAACTAAGGCAAGGTTGAAAGATCTGACAAGTGCATTATACATAATACATAAGTTGTCAGTTATTTCTATTCAGTTTTGGAACAATTTAGCTTGTATGCTCAACGGCTGAAAGAAGGAAGTAAACGTATTTCTGCTGACTACTTCGTGCAAGCAACCATGGATTAAAATTTATTGTTATAGCTCCGTATAATTTAAGATGTCATTTGGCTTGACGAGAGTAACAACTAGTATAAAACACATCTGACAACAGGAGCGACGGCCTGAGAATCCTTTTTAGCAAAACAATTTTAGACCTAACATGCACTAATAATATTAACGCTTCCACAGCAGCATAATATTTTTCCAATAAACCAAGCCAATACGCAAAGATACTGATGCCTTGTCTAAATATTAAAGACGCGGAAAATTGTGTAAATGATTTAAAACCTACAGATCATGAAGGTTGCAGACGTTTCCCCACCTCGTGTGGGTGTTTTATGAATGAACTCTGCAGGCCGGACAAAAACAGGGAGGGGCCTCTTCAATCTCTTCACTTAACACGAATCTTAACGCATTACTAACAGGTCATAACTGAAACGTCACGTTTCCATGCATCTAGTATGCACTGGAAGACACCTGATTAACCATTTACACTGCACTGAGCCAAATCCACATGAATCTGCTAGTTAACGAGCATGCCAGTGCTAGCTAGATAGCTTCACCACCGCCATTTTGGCATCAATTCTAAACCCCTTGTCAACATGGACAGCAAATTAAGCTTACGGTCCAACAAGACAATCAAAACATACATCCTCATAATAAAAATCTACCACGCAATCAAAGCTACCAGGTTAGCAAATTGCACATCCTTCCCGATTGTCATTCACAATTGCACTTGACTAACACTAGCGTGCTAATTTTGATAGCATGCATGTCGCACAACCTCTTGCTTGCTACCACACCCACATTCTACAGCGCAAAAAATTTGCCCAGAGTAAGCACGCTTCACACAAATAGCCGATAAATATAAATATACAGGCACTTGAACAAATTATATTTGCGTAGTTGGCAATAGCGAAGGTTGGAAACTAATAAATTTGCCATCTCTCCTTCTAAGCTATATTGACGAGCTAAGTATCAGTTTCACTGCCATAACTAAACGAAGCGCTAGTCTGGCAATAAAAACTGAACTCAATTGCTATTAGTAGCTAGCTTGCAGGTAGATGTGACTAGCGGTGGCTTTTTTGTAACAGACGTATACCCAAAATTAGCAGCAATGTGTACTTGTCAGCAGTGTCAAGACTGCGCGCGTGCCTGCTATGACATTTAGCTAGCTAGCTAACGTTAGCCAGCCGCATGCGGACCGGTTAACTAAAAAGCTAGCTACATCAGCTGAATGGTCGTATCGCTCATAGCTAGCAGCCTTGAAGCATAGCCAGCTAACTAGCCAGGTAACCAAGCTGTGTATTAAGCAATTTAACATATTATGCGTGTTTATAAAAACACATTTTTTTTGAAAACACGTGCAGCAAAACCTGTCACTCAAAATGGAAGAAAAAATAAATCAGAGGTTCCATTAAGCAAATACTAGACGGCTAGCAAGCACCCATTTCATCGCCGTCGCCATATTGAACTCTCCCACACACCCGTCAGTGACACACTAGCTGGTCAGCCACGCTTTAGAACCCATTCCAAACCAGAGCAAAACGTAACCAACTAAGTATTAAAACGTAAAATATATAAAAGCAAATATACTGATATCCTTATTTATACACGACACATGAAGTAAGAGCCAGACCTGTTACGTAAAATATTAATTACATGTCGCTATAAAAAAGCGACATGTTAGCTGGTTGGCTAACGTTAATTCATTTAGCTAGCTAATTACTAAATTAGTGTTAGCTCAAAATACTAGCGAGCTAGTTATCTTGCCAGCCCACCAACTGTTGTTTCTATTAACATTACTGAATATGCGTCGTAATACGCAGCGATGTTTTCGTTCAAATAATGTGTCTGATAGTCTACCATACTGGACTATATGAATTTGCTGCAAATTCACTAGGTACGCTATTCCAGTTGATGAAATAAAACGACACTCGACTTCATCCCCATTTCGGGCTTACGAGTTATCTAGTTAACAAACGGTTAACCAGTTGGCCAGCTAACGAAAATTAATGTTCACCCATTGTTACATTGCTAGCTAGCCGCCATTTTACAAGTCCCTTGGCTAATTGCATGTTATTCCCGTTACAAAACCGACCACATGCACGATCGCAACGTATAACGCATGAATTAACTGTGTGTGCGGCCTGTGGCAATGGTCGATCATTTTTACAGTGACACAACTAGCAAGCAATGTTAGCTTCTTTCCATATCATATAGTATCCTTTCTCTGCCCTCCTGAAACTCTCATTGCCCGCCATTTTGTCTCTTCCACGATCCCTCACAAAGCGTATCCATCTTCAAACCACCTCTCCCTCTCTTCCAAGCCCCCCGCTAGAGGGAGGGTGAGGGGACACGGAATGAGCGAATGTGTGAGAGAAATCTAGTCGGCAACCTCCACAATTCTCTCAAAGCAACACTATTTTCACTCTTACCGTCATATCTCTCAGCCTGCTCGGCAAGTTTGGCCTGATATACTAAGATTTCTCGATCTGCCATGGTGTTCGGTGCCTGGACTGGCGTTTTTTCCGGGCGGAGGAACAGAGGCTCGACGTTAGGTGCGTCTGTCTCAGTCGGCGATTCCTAGCGGAGCAACAGTGGCTCAGCGTCCCGACTCTACCGGTAGCACTGGACTAAAAATGGCGACGGAACTCCATCCGGGAAACTAACCCAGTCCTCGCCACACACCACCCTCTCTCCCCTTCTTCTTCACACACATATTAGATCTCCACCCCTCCCTATCTTGCGCCAATTCGCCACTATAGCAACCACTCCATGGAAACGTTAGGAACGTGGAGAACCTAATGACATCGGTTATTTTTAACCTACAAAGTAGGTAGTTAATGAAACGATTTTTAAAAATATCAATCGCTTATTTGCAAAGGAAGAAAACATTAATTCGGATGTGAAAGAGCTATATATACACACGAGATAGGTGGTTAGCTTGCTACTTGCACGTCAACACTTAGAAATGGGATAATAGACGAGTGAATTAGGTTATGGAAACGCTACAATACCAAATCGATGCTGATAATTGATAAAACATTTTTATAACAGGTTTAAACTGGATTTTCTTCCGTTCTTTCTGTCTTATTGTTGGCTTGCTGACCCCAATAAGCACTCCACAAGACCATAAAACTCGCTAAGCGTAGTCTCGTAAAAATAATATAAAAATGTATCTCTTAACAAAATAGAGGTTTACAGTTTTGTTATGTACACAATCAGTTCATTTTATTTAACAAAAATGTATAATGTCATCAACATTCAAGTAAAGTAGCGTTTAACACTGCAACCAGTTTCACAATGAAAGGCCTTTTGAACCTCTTTCACGGTTGCAAACGGCATTTCTCCGCACTCCATGTTGAATAAGTTGGTATCGTGAGTGCTGTTAATTGTAACTATTTAATCAGATGTTTAAACTACGAACCAGATCACAGCCTATATTGAAAGTAGAAATTTGTACGTCCGTTCTTGGTACTTGGACAGGGCATTTCCCATAGAAAAAAGTGTTGCTGTGTTTGGCCATTTAAGAGGAAACTAGTACAGTGGCAGGTAGAACCCAGAGACTGTAGAACCATGCCATAGGTATAGGGGACAGCGTCTTTCAGATGAGATATGAACCAAGATACTGTGGTCATAATAAAAGATCCAATGACGCTTAACCGTAAACGGGTGTGGGGGCAAAATTCCAAGCCTGTCTCTCACAGTCTGATTATAATCATCCCCGATTAAATTGGTTAAATATTAGTTCTCCCTGTCATCTGATATGTGGTTCATAATTTGCCACAACCTCACAATGAGTGCTTTTTCATATTTTGCTTGTAAACATAAGGTTCATATGGCGCTTACAGGGCTTTTATATTTTCCTTTCTTAAAGGTATTTCAGGCTACCCAAGTTGATCATGGATATTCGGTAATTGCATACCCTGTGTCATAATTTGCTTGCTAAAATTATGAAAATATTCCCCCAGGCCATAAAATAAAAATAAAACAAATTAAAAAAGAACACACACTTGCTAATTGCTGTATACCTTTGGATACATTCTAATGGTTATATTCAGTGTGAAGTTTTTTTTTTTTGAAGTTTCCTGCAGCCTCAAATCACCCTAACAGTGGTCATCATTGCGCACACTTCCAATTTTGTAATTCGTTATAATAATCCAATTATAGATCATCATGTGGCACTGAAATATTGAATTATTAAATAAATAAATGAATACATAAATAAATAAATAAATAAATAAATAAATAAATAAATAATATAGTAGTACATCAAAATCCAGAGGAAAGTTTCAGTGAATTTAATCAGGTGACCTCCATCTGTATATGTTGAGTGAGTCTGGTAATTTCAGTTTGCTCTCCTTTCATCAAGGGTACAACACAGTGACCCATTTAGTAGCCCAGTTTTTTGTGTGATGTATCTGCAGGAAAGAAAAAAGAAAAAGGTGAACAAAGGAGCAGGATCAGGTAAGGGGGGGGGGGGGGGGGGGGGGGTGGTCATGTTCAGAGCAGCTTAGTTCCCATAGCAGAACCATGGCAACCATCCAATACACAGACCCCCATAGCATCCATAAACATCCCTCCTCACCCCTCCCCTAAAACTCCCCCAAAATAAAATATCAATCTACAAGTCTTTCAAATGTAGTTAAAGCAGAGGCAAAAGTGATCATTTAGTTTATGATTTATTTAAATTTTTTGAAGATAAATCCAGTTTTTAATTTTAATTTAAGGTCAATCATGTTGACAGGATTGCAAGTTGTAGACACAAAAGCAATGTAACCCTGAGCAGTCAAAAACATACATTTGTATGTGCTTATCACTATATTTACTGAAAAAACTGAACTAAAAAAGCAAAACAGAGACTTTCTGGTTGTCCATAATATAAATGTTTTTTCGTTGATTTCCAACACCTGTAATTCAAGACAGATAAAATTTTTCTGAAATTCCAGCATGATCCAGCATTTTTTTCCCCTACACTTTTCTCATCAATTTGATTGACTAGCAGTGCTACTTAAAAGAACAGTGAAATGATGGAACATGGCCGTAAATAAATATTATGTAAGTTTTAAAATAGAATTTGAGGCATTATTACTTCACCATATTACTACACCCATATTTCCTTGGATGCATATAGTAATACTGCACATATTTGTGCGTGTCTGTGTAAATATATACAGTGAGTGCCATAACAATGGGCCTCATTCACAAAACATGTACAAGATCAGATTTGATTGTAAACTGTGTATAAGAACATTTCAAGATCATTTCGGCGTTCATCATTTTTTCTTATCTGTATTTGTTCATGGCTGTTTCCTTATGCAAATCACATGAACAGGATTGCGCATTAAATTTACAAACAGCCAGCATTCATCGTCTCATACACCTGGGATACAGTGGGCTCCAGAATTGTTGGCACCCTTAATAAAAATGAAGAAGAAAGGCTGCATATAATAAATGACACAGATAATAATCTATATGTTATGTTCAAACATATGGGAAAACTATATACTTTTATTTCAATACATTTACTCTCATGCTTCAATGTTTTTTTATTAAGTAATCTAATTTTTTCTGAAAACCATAGGTTCCATAATTATTGGCACCCCTAACAATTATTGTAAGTAAAATCAAACAAAATGAAATTGGCAATACAATTTAATTTAGTTCATCTCAGTCTAAAGGAACTATATTGTGTCATTCCATCACTTCCAGTTTCACTAGAGAATAAAAATTTAGGTAACAAGCATACAAAATCCCATTGTCATCCATCAGCATGGGAAAAGCAAAATAACATTTTTTAGTATTTACTATTATTTTTTAGTCTAGCAATTTTTAGCATTTTTTGTGCATATATATCAAGGGTGCCAATAATTCTGGAGCCCACTGTATGCACAAAAACAAAGGTTTGCATGTGTCATGATTGTCATATTGTTTTTTCGTAAAGGAACATTTTTAAGAACAGAAGTAAAAATAATTTATGAAAAGTTTTGTGAATGGGGCCCAGTGTCTCCATAACAGTGTCTCCATTGGGACAAAGATATTTTTTCTGGATTTGGCTCAGTACTTCACAATTTTAGATTTGTAATCAAACAATTCCCATGTGAATAAAGTGGCAGCTTTTATTTTTATATTTATACACTTTGGTTTCATCATGTAGACATTACAGCACCTTTTATACATAGCCCCCAATTTCAGGGCACCATAATGTTTGGGACACACTAATGCTATGTCATGAAAGTAGTCATGTTTAGTGCTTTGTCACATATCCTTTGCATGCAATGACTTCCTGAAGTCTGTGACCCACAGACATCACCAGGTGCTGAGTATCTTCTGTGGTAATGTCTGCCAGGCCTATGCTGCAGCCATTTTCAGCTCCTGCTTGTTTTGGGGGCTTGTTGCCTGAACATTTTTCCTCAGCATATGAAATGCATATTCAATTGGATTCAGATTGACTGAATGACTTGGCCAGTCAAGAATCAAGAATTTCCCGTTTTTGCTTTGAAAAACTCCTTTGTTGCTTTGGCAGTATGTTTAGGATCATTGTCTTGCTGTCGAAGAAAGCGCTATCCAAAGAGTTTGGATGCATTTGCTTGAACTTGAGTAGATAAGATGCTTCTGTATAGTTCAGAATTTATTCTGCTGCTGTTGTCAGTAGTTACATCAGCAATGAAGACTAGTGAGTCAGTACCTGTTGCAGCCATACATGCCAAAACCATAACACCACCACTACCATGTTTTACAAATGAGGGAGGGTACTTTGGATCTTGGGCAGTTCCTTTCGGCCTCCACACTTTGCTCTTCCCATCATTCTGATACAAGTGAATCTTGGACTCATCTGTTCACAAGACCTTTTCAAGAACTGTACAGGCTCTTTTATGTACTTTCTAGCAAACAATAATCTGGCCGTCTTATTTTTCTGGCTAACTAGTGGTTTGTGTCTTGCAGTTTAGCCTCTGTAGTTCTGTTCATGATGTGTTCTGCGGACTGCTGTCACTGGCACATCCATGCCTGCCTCTCAAAGAGTGTTTCTGATCTGTCAGACAGGTGTTTGGGGAGTTTTTCTTGATTAAAGAATTCTTTTTATGTCTTTGTCCCGAACACACAGATGCCAATGTGAAACTATAGCGTAAACTGGTAAATAATATGATATCTGCAGTCATGATGTCACAATAAATGAAACTGAAAACAGCCAGGGCAGTTCCTCACTACCCTCCTTTTGCAAGACCAAAATCGTATATTCAGGCAAGGAGTCTCCAGGGTCTGTGTGTTCCTGCCCACCAAACTGCAGCACAGACAACTAGGCTTTGCCTATACTCCCAGCTACTGTACATTAAGGCGATGCTTCGAGAAAGACTGAGTCAGAGCCAACCAAAGCATATATGCCTCAGTGGTCTGGCGCGGATGTCCAGCTTAGGTTTACATTGTGCCTTTGTGTACAGAGACGTCCAGAAAGAAATGGTCTAACTGTTAACTATGGGACTGGGGCATTCAGTCAGAGCTCAGCATTGCATTCAATCATAGCTCAGTCAGCATGAAGGCAGAGGGAGGGCGTTTCAAAGACGCAAGGCCATCAGAATTATGATTAAACTTTATTTAACCACGCTATTATTAAAATCTCTTTTCCAAGTGAGACCAGGCCAAGAAGGGCAGCAGTACAGTTTCAGATACAACAATAAAACTAAAGACATTGAAGTCATGTACCGCCCCTAACCCACCCTCCCCCCTTTAAAACCTTACCATGCACAAAATAACTCCCTCACTTTTAGGCACAGCAAGGCAGATCAACTACACACGGCCAGCATCCATCACACTTTCATAGCAAAGAACAGTGTGTGCGCGGCAAGTCAGCAGCCCAATTCGCCAAAAACGCTTCCTCTTAAAGAGCATCTCTGAGATACTCCCGGGCAGCATGCTTCCTGTCCTGACCACGACCGCATGCGCTCGCCGAGCTGCGTGAAGCACTTCCTGCCAAGGGGATAATGATTTCCCAGAGAGAAGTAAAAGCTCTCCTAACGTCGATGCCAAGCTGACTGCAGTCACTTTTAGCAGCAAATGGAGGAAGAATCAGATATCGGGCTTGCCCATTAAAAAGTGCATCCTTTTGGCATTTCACTTTCTTCGATTTGAATATTGGTTGTTAAATTAACGTGAATCATAATTTCTGCTTTTTTTTTTTTCCTAAAAAGAAATATCAGCATTTGCACCAGAATTATTGGTTGCATTTTAATGCTTCTCAGATCATAAAAGGGTTTTCTCTTCTGAAGCATTTAATAGGGTAAAGGTCTTAATACTTTAAGTGCTATCAATGTAGATTATCCATCTATAGGATAAATGTAAGCCTTTTTGTGGAACATTCAACTCAACAGTGATGGAAGAGTGAGGTTTCATGAACACCATAATCGGTGCTGTTTCAATGAGCTGTCAATCAGAACTTTCTGAACAAATCAAAAGTCTTGGTTTTCCATAGAATACAACAATACGCAACGATTGGTTCAAACTAGTGTGTCAAATGATAAGCATGCAGATGCCCTGCCTATTTACGTCAGGAAATCTCACTGTGCTCCTCGCTACCAAATAGAATGTGGAACCAACAAAAGTAGAGATCATTTGAATAAGAGGGATTAATCTTACATCTGAAAGAGGCTTTTTTTTTTTTTTTTTTTTTCACAGCATCCATATCACGGCATTGGAAATTTGAACATAACCAAATAACTACCTGCATTCCAATAAAAATAAGAAATAGAGGCCAGGGGAAAAAAAGATTTGTTTATCTGCAATCAGGCTTTTATTTTTCTAAGTATATTATAAACACATTACATGCTACAGAAAATAAAAGGTAAAATTTCAATTGTCTTGAAAGAATATAGTGTTATAGTACAATGGCACATCTCGATATCAGTTTAATCACAATATCTTTTTGCACCCCACCCCTTCCCCCCCACCCCCCTCAAAAAAGAAATAAAATGATGCTTACAAATTACCAAGGGTATTTGGTATTACAAAAATAATATACTTTAATAATATTTAGGCATCAATGACAAGAAGAGAAAAAAAATTTAACCATGGATTACAGAGCAATAAACATGCCGGGAAACAGACTGGATGAAATCGAGGAGGAACTGGAATCAAAATGTTGGGGCTGGGGTGGGTGGGTTCTGGATTTTGGCCAACTTTGGCCTCTTACACATTTCATTTGATTAGCAGTATAACTCTGAATGTGTGTAGCGCTTCAAATAAGAACAGCTGGTGTATTACCTACGACACACCAGCATCTAATCTGCAATGTAGCACTTCTAACTGTAGACCCAGTGTGCAAGATTCCGTTCAGCACTGAATGGGCCACACCACCTGTACACACCAATATTTATACTACACAACGTAGGCAATCTGGGATGCGGTTCAATAAAAGTTCCATGCTGGACTTAACCGGAAGTGAATACATGGGGCCACTATGCTAACCGCTACCAAACTCCATCTCAGTTTAGCAACCATTTCCTTATGTACTGCCTGGAGGGGTGTCTATCAGCATGGCAAACTATAGCAGGCACACACCAACTCTCCTTTACATCATTTACTTTTGACCACAGCAGTCACTGGAAGTTGAAGCGTCAAGGAATATATATATTCATTAGAATAATTAAAAATTAATGAGACTGTATAACAACTCATATTGTTGTTCAAGTGCAAAGTCAAATGAAATGTGTCACTTCTATGAAAACCAAAATAGCAAGTGGAGGCCCAGAGAGAGGCATTTCTCCATTGCCGTGGCAAAAATCCAGTGGCTTTGTTGCGCCGTCATGAAACGCAACATGGTGGTAGCGCCCAAGCACGATATACGCCGAAAACTCAAACAGGACGTGCAGCAGCAACATTTTAAAACAACCTAATAAAAGTGTCAATGCAAAAAGAGGGTTGCAGTCTCTAAAGATGTGACAGGAGATGTTCTTTGATCTTTCTTTTTTTTTTTTGCCAGTAAAGATTTGACCATGACCCATTCCAAGCTTACAAAGCACTAGTGGATACAGGGGCAGAAATCAGAGGAAACCTCAGAACCAAGTCATTGTAACCAATGATGAAACGATTGAATCACCATTTAAGCACATGATTGTGTAAGACTGCATTATTCAGGGAAATGTACATCAATTTGCATAATTCAAGATTTCATATTTTTTTTTAAACAACAAAAAAAAAGAACCATTTGAAACACTCAGAAGAGACCACTGTTACTCAATCGTCTATCCCATGGGTAATTGGCTGGATCACAAAGACAAAGAAAATGGAAGGTCAAAAAAGGTTGATGTGCAATAAGCAATTAGACCACTGATTTTTAACCACATCGTGTCTACAAAGAGATTCTATTGGACCAAGGTACTGCTCTGTTCTCAGGTCTAATCATACTGAGCCCCTTAAGGTGGCAAAATGTTATGTTTTTTTTTCCTTTCCTAATTAACACAGGACACCACATACACAACACAACAAGCAATATTACAACATGATTAGAAATGATGATCAAGTTCTACATCTAAACTCAGTGTGGGACTACACGCACGGTGTATGCAGGTTTGTGCACAGGAGACGTGTTTCTCATACCAGCTGAATGGTTCTGTCCAGCTCCTCTGGGCAAATGATTTAACGCCCCCCACACCCACCAAGAAAAATGGGGAAAAAATTCAAATGAAAATCCAGCCACGGAAATGGTTGATACCAACATCTTCATACTGCAGCCAATGATTAGTCTCAGTCAGTGTTGACTCATTTACAAATGTATTTACAGAGCGTTATAAAATTCAGTTTGAGAAGGGAGGAGGATTGTTGGGCAACTCCAGTCATCAAAGGCCAGAACCACAGTTTTTTGAAATTTTAAAAAAAAAACTTTAAATCTTAGCTTGTTCTCCGTGATATTCTCAATAAATGCTTGAACGTGTAATTGTGTAACTTGGTTTATTTCACTATGCCTTGTAAATGAAATACACAAATGTAGTAGTAATAGTGGGGGTAAAAACAAAAAAAAACCACCCCCCCCCCCCCCCCCCCCCCCCCCCCGAAGCTCATCCCTGGTTAGTCACATGTGAATTACATTATAAACAATGCACATTCTGTAATTACGTGTGTATCCATACATCTTACATACTGGTGTATATACTCATATATACTCCACGTACAAAACTGGGTCCGACAAGATACTAACATTAAAACTGAACCAGCATCCGATTTACACCTGGAATATCAGGTGCCTTGGCTTCTCTTTTAAATAATTCAAATAAACAACTGGGGAAAATGGGGGGGGGGGGGGGCAACTCCAGACCCTGCACCTTTCGTGAACTGGAATCGCCCACAAAAATAAAAGTCTCTTGACTGAAAGCCGATTGGTAAATGTTTTGTCTCACAGCTACATGCACAAAGCATGAAGACTGCATGGGCATGGAGGCTGTGGAGGGAACTTTGCGAGGTGGGATGGGGGACTGGAAAAGAGCGGGGAGAGAAACAGGGGGTATGAAGGTAGTGTCGCGCTTCCTTTCATCAACGCTCGCCTGCTCGCTGTCGATGGGAAACTTAGCCATTTTGGCCAAATTTGCAATTCTGTTGCTAGATTTTCAGCCTTTAACAGCTGTCACAACATTTGGCATCAACTGCTAGATCTATTTAAAAAAAAAAAAAAAAAAAAAGTTTAGCAAGCAATAAAAATGTAATTCCCGATCAAAGACAGGCGGCACATGCAGCAATGAAGCAGTCGTTTCTGTAGATGATCTCGCTCCGCCGGTAGTGAATTCGGCCTACAAAGAGCAACATCTGGAGGTCTGAGATCGCTGTCTGCGCTCATTTGACAGGTGTTAGGTAACCGCATCGCCCCGGCGGACACTGCGCCATCACGTGTCTGTAGAGTGTTCAGGCCGCCAGGATTTAACGTGAACACGTTTTAGTGCAAATGGAGGTTGAGTCGCTGCAAAAGGCAGGGGAGAGAGAGAGTGGGGCATACTGCACTGCACTATCCTACGCTGGGGGGGAGGGGGGGTAAGGGGCAAACGGGCGCAGGAACGCCCACCTCCCCTGTGACATCATCAAGGCCGGCGTGCTTCCTCTGGAAGGGGGGGGGAGGGCAGAACAAAGGGGAGCAGGTGGGGAGGATGAGGAGGAAGCAGAAACAGAATTCCCCTGTGCGTCAGAGCTGTAGAGAAAAGACTGTGATAAACGAGCGAGCCAGGGCGTGCCATGCAACTGGCCTGATTAGTCAGAGGGGGGGGGAGCGAGAGAGAGAGAGAGGGGAGAGCGCGAGAGAGAGAGAGAGAGGGAGGGAGGAGAGAGAGAGAGGGAGTGAGACAGAGAGAGAGGGAGGGAGGGAGACGGAGAGAGAGGGGGGAGACAGAGAGTGAGAGGGTGGGAGACAGAGAGAGAGGAGGGAGGGAGGGAGACAGAAACAACGAGGGAGAGAGAAAATTAGCGAGAGAGAGACAGTGGGAGAGGGAGGGAGACGGAGAGAGAGATGCATAAAAATAAACAATATACACAGAGGGACTGACTGCAACACAGACGTGATGGCAAAATACAACTACTAGCTCAATAACTGAAAAACAGGACTGTCTGTCGCAGGCTGGCGATGTTTCTCATTTTGATACACACAAATATATATATATATATATATACACATATATATATATATAGCTACATTTAAAATACAAAGCTAATATGGGCTGGTTGGATAGTGGACAGTGATCCAAAACTTAAGCTCTCAACAGAGTCAGGCGGTCTGCCTGGGCAGCCGCCATGGCATCACCCGCTGTGCTGTGGGCTCCGAGGGCGTCACGCCACACACCGCCCGCGCCTCCTCAGCCCGGGGAAGGGGAGGGAGGTGGGGGATTTTACCCTGGTGCTGGTGGAAGGGGGGGGGGGCCTGTGGGACGTCCTTTAGCCTCTGGCCCCGGCTCTCCCATCCTTTCCTTGGCGTCTCCTCGTCCGTGAATGTCCAGGAAGCGGTCCGGTTCCCGAGCGCTCGCGACTCCACTGCTCCCGATTCCACCCTGCGCCCCGAGGAGCTCCAACATGGCGGCGCGCCCGCCCGCTCGTAATCTCCCCCCGCGGGACGTTACCGGGGTCAGAAGGCCTGTCCCCAGCGTCCCGTAGAACGCACGTAAAACGACGAGTTAAAAAGCACAAAAAAAAAACAAAAAAAACAAAAAAAAACAAAGGACAGGGTGAAAATGTAATTTTTTTGTTTTTTAGCATGTAATGGTAAATATATATTTATATCATATTTCTATCATAGTATTTTCTAATCCACTTAATTACAAAAAAAGAGAGAACTTGGCTTGATTCAACTTGGTTTCTAAAACTCGTGGTGCAGATTGTAGTGTTGATTGTAGCTCCGAGTGGCGCCCCCCAGTGGTCGTGGTGGATGCTGGGGTGTGGATGAGGAGGTGGCCTTGCTCGGGCCGCTGTAGAGGCTGTGTTTGTGTCCCCAGCAGGGCCTCTCCCCCTGTCCCTTTGCAGAGGCAGTGAGGAGGGCTGCGGAAGGTTCGTCCGTCAGACTGTGCTCCACGGGCTCTGTGGCTGTGCGCGCTAAACGTCCTCGCTAAAAGTCCTCTAAACAGGTTAACTGTGTTTGGCGGGGGGGGGGGGGGTAAATATACACTACTGTCATCCTCTTTATAGGGTGTGTGTGTGAAACAGTACGTATGCATGATTGGTAGGCAATAGACACAATGCCAAGGAAGCAGCAGATTGGTGTTTGTGTGCACGTCTGGGAATAATAGTGTTTGTACACGTGACTTTTGGGGAATGGACAGGTTACAGATGAAGCAGGTTAACATGGGGGTGGATGCGTGTGTGCCTGCGAGTGAGAAATAGAAAGATAGGAGAATGTAAATATGCACGAGGCGTTGGGCATATATGCAATTTACAGATGAAGCAGCATATTGGTGTGTGTGTGTGTGTGTGTGTGTGTGGGCCTGTGACAGTGTGTTAGAGTACGACAGATAGAGAGAGCAAGAGGGAATGCATATATGCATGAGGGGGCGAGTATGGACACTTCTTTGTTCAGGGAACAGTCCGTTGTGGTGTTAAACACCTGGTGGATACAGGGACTGAATACTGGAATGGCATGTTTTAATAGAGGGTGCTGTTCAGCAGTCAGACCGACAGCATTGACTGGAGGGAGAGAGAACAGTGGGGCATGACCAGGACGAAGACGCATAGAGAAGACGCTAACGGCTAACGCTTAAGTACTGGAACCTGGTGCCGCAGAGGGTGTACATGTGCGTGTGTGTCTGTGCATGTGTGATGAGTGTGTGTGCAGCGGGGGGGGGGGGGGAGTCCAGGCAGGCCGATCTCAGCTCAGCTCGTCCTCGGGACTGTGCTGGTCCAGTAGCCGTACGTGTGTGAAGGGGAAATGGCCGCGCTTGCCCTTGCACTCGCCCTCCCACTGCCCGTTCACGTTGATCTTGGTCACCTTCACCATGTCGCCCACCTGCGGAGACAGCACCACACCAGGGCTTGAAGACTCTAATGCAGCCCACTCAAATTCCCCCACAGTAGTCTGCCTTCAGTGCCTTGTACTGTATTCTCTCTCTCTCTCACACACACAAGCATGCACACTCACTCACTCACACACACGGGTAGCATACGATTCAGTCTCAAACACAAACACACATTCACAAATGCATACATGTAAAAAAACAGATGCATGCATAAGTGTCAAGAGAGTGCATTACTATTCTCTGACAGGTTAAAGTCATGTGAAACACTTTGAAGTCAGCCAGGCTGAAACTAGGCTTCACTGGATGAATCAGGGGGCTGCCTGGCCACAGCTGCCCGTTGTGTACTTGGTTATTTAACATTGTTGCTACCAGCTGCCTGTCTACATGAACCACTGTTGTGTGTGTGATTTAATAATGCTATTCACAAGATCAGTTATCTTCAGAGTGCCTCCTCTGGAAAGAAATCATCATTCACGACTAGCATGCAAGCCAACGTCTGTCCAGGTTCTTCTGAAGAATGTAACAAATTTCCCCTCATGTTCCCGCCAAAGTGAGAGAATTCCCCAAGAAACATCTGGAGTTAACATTTCTGTTCCCCCTTTTTGGGTGGGTGGGGGTGGCAGCATAAATAACACGCTAGAGGCCCTAAGTGAGTCGGGTGGGTGGGCTTTACCCCAACATTCCAAATGAAAGTTGTCTGGTTAAGACATTACCCTGCTTTCCACACACAAATTCCGGCTGCACGTCGCCACCTGATCCACAAGAGGGCGCCAATGCCCAACGAAGCCATCAAGGATTCAACCACAAGGGCTCGGCTACATGTCACTGCCCTCATTCTCCAGCTCTGAAATGAGGTGAAGTGATTCACTGGGCCATTAAAGCCAGTCATATCTGGACCTGTCTCAATGTGCTGCAATGCAGAAATTGCCAATCCGTCTTACTCAACTCTTGATGCAACAAAACCAATCTCAACTCTTCAGTCAGGGAGGAGCTGCATAACCCAGATTTTCTTTAGAATTGGCACATGTGCAAACAACCAATGTGCAACCACCTGAGGCCAAAAAAAAAGGTTCTTCAAATTGATTTAAAGATGAATCCTGCTTCGCTTTGTCTTAAATGGAAAGTGAGGCATGAGTGCCATGGGGCAGGTTCAGCTAAAGCTCTATTCTTTTATTCTTTAGTGCAAAGGATGCTCCCCCATTACCCGAAATCAAAAATCCTGATCAGTGGCCACATTGGCTGGGAGTCCCGCAAGGGGACTAGGCTAAGGGCCTGCAGCCGGTGTGGACCCAGCTGCACACGAACGGCATTTGAACTACACATCATTTTAAAATTTCACTGTAAAAACAAAACAAAAGAAAACAAAAAAAAACTTTGAAATTTGAATTAACACAAATAAACACACTGACCCAAAAACGAGACTGTTAAGCTGATTAAATATTGTCAGTATGATAATATACAATCTGCATATATTCCAGCACATCCGGCCAGTCTCAGCACATTAAAACTAATTCTTCACTCAATCCTGCAGTGCCGGCTAAACACAGAGGAAATCAATCCAGGGCCTTCAGTTTTATAAACACAGTCAGATGACCTGTGTGTGAATACTTCATCAGATCTGGGGCCTGGCTGTAAGAAGGGCTGTAATCCGGAACGTGCCGTCGCCCAAGCGTGAGGGACGGCGAGCGGAAACGATATCCGGGGTGAAGCTCGGCGCACTCCTAAACATGGGGCTCGCTCACACCGACGGACAGGGAGCATGTGCAGACGCTCCCTTCACGCTAAAAAAACACGCCGTTCGCTATTCTGACAAGGGAAGCCCTCACTAATGCCGCTGTTGGAGCCATTATTCTTGTATGTACTTTTATTTTGAAATGCTTGTTTTGTGGGGACTTTTATTTTGAAATGACCACCTTTAGCCAGGTAGCATATAGGAAGTGCTTAGGGAAGAGGTGGAGAGGATTGGTGAGCACATGGTTTTTCGACCATATTGGGATGTTCTTTGTTTCACACAAAAGGTTCAGGGCTTGAATATTTTTGTTATCTGCTTTGGATCTTAATAAATTCACAAAACTCAACATTTTTGAACTCCTGTGGAATCAGTTGACTGAAGTATGCGTCGAAAATTGCCAACCCATTAGTAGCTTACAACCTGGCTTTTATTTAGAAGGCTACTACAACGTCGAAGAACCTGCTCTTGGATTTCTTCATATGCCTCTGCCACATACGGGGAGCTCCGCAGTGTATCTTACAGTAGCCGTGAGTGCAAAGGGCTCATTCATTCAGTGCTGGAAGCGCGGAACGCAGCCCGAGGCGGAGCGGCGAGAGGAAAGGGATCCCTTGGGCGCGGGGCGGGTCTGGACGTTCCGTTGGCCGCTCTGGCGTCTGTGCTTCTTTCGATGGGGTCACAACCCCACGCTCCTCAGGTGAACCACTGGGCCCGGGTGGATTTCTCGCTGTGCCTACTTAGCGGCCTCGCGCGCGGCTGTAACTCTCCTCCTGAGACTGTGCGCTCTGACCGCGGCGTTATTAGCGCTAAATGCCACTGCATTTTAACTGCAGCTCGCCCGCCTTTACGGCCTTCTGTCTGTCTGTTCTGCATGACTACATTTCATCTGCGGAAAAAATCGGCCGACTCATAACAGCAATCTTAACTTTTAAAAAATTCTGATTTTATAGTAGGGTTCAACTTTAAGGTTTTTCATACTTTCCCAGTTGGGAAGATTGGCAAAAATCTAGCAGCCCAAACTACATTTACTCTATATTTACTGTCTTACTTATCTTGTACAGATAAGCAAGACAACATGAAATTAAGAATAAAAAAAATCAGATGCTAGAATTGAATCCATTACAAAGAACATTGTCATAAAAAACTGCAGAACCTCAAGAGATATGAATTGAAAGAGGAGGATATGTGCTTGAGTCAAAGTCCATCAATTTTAATTTGAACCATTTATTGGAACAGTTACTCATTTTAACATAGCCTGATTTTTATAAGGCTCTAATTTTCTTGTTGCAAATGGTTATAAAGAATCAAACTGAAAGCGATTTGACGTGTTAACTTTGATGACACCAATTTTAAAGAAAAGAAATACCAGTAATTTACACCCAGAAAATTTGAAACACTTCCTGCACATGGGAGAATTGCAAAGACGCCATCCTTTAGCACTGACAGAAGGAAGTAAACAGAATATTCAGCTAAGCGTATATACAGGAATAAGTCTGTATATACGTTATCCCCTTCATGGCACATCCAGAATGACGATCGTTATTGGTAAGACGTAAAGGTGCTTATTAAAAGGAACACTGAAAGGAAGCAGCAGAATGCAGATGTGCCGGAAGCTTCCGGAAACCCAGTTAAACTTAAGCTGCTTATAAATAATAATGAACAACGAAAAAATGAGCCTGTCAATGAGTCTAAAAACACTACGATGCATCTTATCCTGTACCTGAGAAGGGAACATAGTTTTGGTTTCAATATGAATCTCCAGTTTTTTGGGGTTTTTTTTGTGTTTTTTTAAATGGAAAGCTTTTTTTGTTCTCACACACAACTGTAATGGCTTAGGAGCAATAAACAGAGTTTATCCCAGAGTTGTCACTTGCCTTATTGGGCATGCGGCCCAGTTTTACCTACCAGACAACTAGTTTTTCTGCCCCTGGGCCAACATTACTGTTCAATCCTGCATGGGCTATGATTATTTAACGTCTTCCCATCATCTCTGCACTGTACATTGCGAAACACTTCAACAGATCTGCATGGTGCCGCCTTACCGAATACATGCGCCTGACGGACCAGGAAGGGCCATTTCAGACAGTTTTGAGCTCAGAAACAGTAACTCCTGGGTGAGGAGCAGGTTTAGCTCAGAAACAGTAACTCCTGGGTAAGGAGCTGTTTTAGCTCAGAAACAGTAACTCCTGGGTGAGGAGCAGGTTTAGCTCAGAAACAGTAACTCCTGGGTAAGGAGCTGTTTTAGCTCAGAAACAGTAACTCCTGGGTGAGGAGCAGGTTTAGCTCAGAAACAGTAACTCCTGGGTGAGGAGCAGGTTTAGCTCAGAAACAGTAACTCCTGGGTGAGGAGCAGGTTTAGCTCAGAAACAGTAACTCCTGGGTAAGGAGCAGTTTTAGCTCAGAAACAGTAACTCCTGGGTAAGGAGCAGTTTTAGCTCAGAAACAGTAACTCCTGGGTGAGGAGTCGTTTTAGCTCAGAAACAGTAACTCCTGGGTGAGGAGCAGTAACTCCTGGGTGAGGAGCAGGTTTAGCTCAGAAACAGTAACTCCTGGGTAAGGAGCAGTTTTAGCTCAGAAACAGTAACTCCTGGGTGAGCAGCAGGTTTAGCTGAGGAACAGTAACTCCTGGGTGAGGAGCAGGTTTAGCTCATAAACAGTACTGCCGAGTGAGGAGCAGGTTTAGCTCAGGAACAGTAACTCTTGGGTGAGGAGCAGTTTTAGCTCAGAAACAGTAACTTCTGGGTGAGCAGCAGGTTTAGCTGAGGGACAGTAACTCCTGGGTGAGGAGCAGGTTTAGCTCAGAAACAGTAACTCCTGGGTGAGGAGCAGTAACTCCTGGGTGAGGAGCAGTTTTAGCTCAGAAACAGTAACTCCTGGGTGAGGAGTAGTTTTAGCTCAGAAACAGTAACTCCTGGGTGAGGAGTAGTTTTAGCTCAGAAACAGTAACTTCTGGGTGAGCAGCAGGTTTAGCTGAGGAACAGTAACTCCTGGGTGAGGAACAGTAACTCCTGGGTGAGGAGCAGTTTTAGCTCAGAAACAGTAACTCCTGGGTAAGGAGCAGTTTTAGCTCAGAAACAGTAACTCCTGGGTGAGGAGCAGTAACTCCTGGGTGAGGAGTAGTTTTAGCTCAGGAACAGTAACTCCTGGGTGAGGAGCAGTAACTCCTGAGTGAAGAGTAGTTTCAGCTTAGAAACAGTAACTCCTGGGTGAGGAGCAGTAACTCCTGGGTGAGGAGCAGGTTTATTTCAGGACCAGTTACTGCTGGGTGAGGAGCAGTTTTAGCTCAGAAACAGTAACTCCCGGGTGAGGAGCAGTTTTAGCTCAGAAACAGTAACTCCCGGGTGAGGAGCAGTTTTAGCTCAGAAACAGTAACTCCTGGGTGAGCAGCAGTAACTCCTGGGTGAGCAGCAGTAACTCCTGGGTGAGCAGCAGTAACTCCTGGTTGAGCAGCAGTAACTCCTGGGTGAGCAGCAGTATACAGAAAGTGACTCCTGGGTGAACAGTAGCACTTCAGGCTGGGTGTAGCACTCTCTGCTAGGAAACTTACTGCCACACAAAGCATTTCCTCTCCACAGCCGCCTCCTCCCCAGGAGCCCCCCCCCCCAGCCCCCCCTTTCCACTTCACACGGGAAAGTCTGAAACCAGCAGCAGCATTCTCC